>NC_090174.1:63427176-63429676 GCF_024679245.1 Pseudorasbora parva | reverse complement strand
TGCTGTTAACGCGGAATCTGCTGTTAACGCGGAATCTGCTGTTAACGCGGAATCTGCATGTTAACGCGGAATCTGCTGTTAACGCGGAATCTGCTGTTAACGCGGAATCTGCTGTTAACGCGGAATCTGGTGCTAACGCGGAATCTGGTGCTAACGCGGAATCTGGTGCTAACGCGGAATCTGGTGCTAACGCGGAATCTGGTGCTAACGCGGAATCTGGTGCTAACGCGGAATCTGGTGCTAACGCGGAATCTGGTGCTAACGCGGAATCTGCATGTTAACGCGGAATCTGCATGTTAACGCGGAATCTGCATGTTAACGCGGAATCTGCATGTTAACGCGGAATCTGCATGTTAACGCGGAATCTGGTGTTAACGCGGAATCTGCTGTTAACGCGGAATCTGCATGTTAACGCGGAATCTGCTGTTAACGCGGAATCTGCATATTAACACAGAGTCTGGTGTTAACGCGGAATCTGCATGTTAACGCGGAATCTGCATGTTAACGCGGAATCTGCTGTTAACGCGGAATCTGCTGTTAACGCGGAATCTGGTGTTAACGCGGAATCTGGTGTTAACGCGGAATCTGCATGTTAACGCGGAATCTGGTGTTAACGCGGAATCTACATGTTAACGCGGAATCTGGTGTTAACGCGGAATCTGGTGTTAACGCGGAATCTGGTGTTAACGCGGAATCTGCATGTTAACGCGGAATCTGGTGTTAACGCGGAATCTACATGTTAACGCGGAATCTGGTGTTAACGCGGAATCTGCATGTTAACGCGGAATCTGCATATTAACGCGGAATCTGGTGTTAACGCGGAATCTGCATATTAACGCGGAATCTGGTGTTAACGCGGAATCTGGTGTTAACGCAGAATCTGCATGTTAACGCGGAATCTGCATATTAACGCGGAATCTGGTGTTAACGCGGAATCTGCATATTAACACAGAGTCTGGTTTTAACGCGGAATCTGCATATTAACGCGGAATCTGCATGTTAACGCGGAATCTGCATGTTAACGCGGAATCTGCACGTTAACGCGGAATCTGGTGTTAACGCGGAATCTGCACGTTAACGCGGAATCTGCATGTTAACGCAGAATCTGCATATTAACACAGAGTCTGGTGTTAACGCGGAATCTGCACGTTAACGCGGAATCTGCATATTAACGCAGAATCTGCATATTAACACAGTCTGGTGTTAACGCGGAATCTGCATGTTAACGCGGAATCTGGTGTTAACGCGGAATCTGCACGTTAACGCGGAATCTGCATATTAACGCAGAATCTGCATATTAACACAGTCTGGTGTTAACGCGGAATCTGCATGTTAACGCGGAATCTGCATGTTAACGCGGAATCTGCATGTTAACGCGGAATCTGCATGTTAACGCGGAATCTGCACGTTAACGCGGAATCTGCATATTAACGCAGAATCTGCATATTAACACAGAGTCTGGTGTTAACGCGGAATCTGCATATTAACGCGGAATCTGCATGTTAACGCGGAATCTGCATGTTAACGCGGAATCTGCATGTTAACGCGGAATCTGGTGTTAACGCGGAATCTGCACGTTAACGCGGAATCTGCATATTAACGCAGAATCTGCATATTAACACAGTCTGGTGTTAACGCGGAATCTGCATGTTAACGCGGAATCTGCATATTAACACGGAATCTGCATATTAACACAGAGTCTGGTGTTAACGCAGATTTCCCCCGAAATGTTACATATTTGTAATGAAATTCTGTGTCGTGTGGGAGGAGAACGTATGTCTGAGGAAAATGCAGAGCGGGGGAAGAAAATCTTCGTGACACAACCCCGAAAGTATGGCGAAATTGGTCTCTGCGGCTCTGCTTTTGTCAGCGAAAAAGTTAAGAAACTTGACCCTATCGGCGGTTTCACACTGCAGGCGGCGCAGAAGCTTTGCGTATGGAGAACGGGAGCCGCGCGCTCGTTGTGCTCAGGCAGCATTGGTCGCGCGCAGCTGAACCGCGGCTCGTGTATTGCACAGACAGACAAATATTGTCCATTCTGTCAGGTTTTCCGGTGTTCTGCTCGACCCCTGTCATCTCGTGCTTTGATTTATGATAGGCACATTAGGCAGCAATGCATATCTGCTGCAAATGCGACCGTGTTCCCCTCTGTTCCAAACACATATGCATATAACATGCAGTGTATGGGTAGTTTACGTGATAAAAGTAACCTTAAAGTTAAGATAAGCCTCTCGTTTTAATCATTTAAAGGGGCCTTTGAAGTTGGGGAAAAACTTCTGCTAGTGTTGAGTTGTGTATTTTATTTTTATTTTTCACAGCTCTGGATATCATAATGGTGATTGTTAAACACACAGAAGTCACTACATGATTTCATGGTGAAATGTGTAATTTTTTTCATGTTAATTCTCAGGTTTAAATGTTTTATTTAATAGTACTGTATGTAAAAGATTATTCTTTTGATTTTTTTTTAGTTCTTTTTAAACATTTTTACTTGAAAGAA
>NC_090174.1:63387176-63422176 GCF_024679245.1 Pseudorasbora parva | reverse complement strand
GTGTGAGCGAGCGAGCGATTGTGTGAGCGAGCGAGCGATTGTGTGAGCGAGCGAGCGATTGTGTGAGCGAGCGAGCGATTGTGAGTAAGTGAGCGATTGTGTAAGTGCGTGAGTGAGTGAGTGAGTGAGTGAGTGAGTGAGTGAGAGAGTGAGTGAGTGGGCGATTGTGTGAGTGAGCGTGTGAGTAAGTGTGTGAGTGTGCGAGTGAGTGAGCGATTGTGTGAGTGAGTGAGTGAGAGATTGTGTGAGTGAGTGAGCGATTGTGTGAGTGAGTGAGTGATCGTGTGAGTGAGCGTGAGTGTGAGAGTGAGCGTGAGTGAGTGGGCGATTGTGTGAGTGTGTGTGAGTGAGTGAGTGAGTGAGTGAGTGAGTGAGTGAGTGAGTGTGAGTGAGTGAGTGTGAGCGAGTGAGTGTGCGATTGTGTGAGCGATTGTGTGAGCGATTGTGTGAGTGAGTGAGTGAGTGAGTGAGTGAGCGTGAGTGAGTGGGCGATTGTGTGAGTGTGTGAGTGGGTGATCGTGTGAGTGGGTGAGAGAGTGAGTGAGTGAGCGAGTGTGTGAGTGTGAGTGAGCGAGCGAGCGAGCGAGAGTGAGTGAGTGAGCGAGTGTGAGTGAGTGTGAGTGAGTGGGCGAATGTGTGAGTGAGTGAGCGAGTGTGTGAGTGAGTGAGCGAGTGTGTGAGAGTGTGAGTGAGTGAGCGAGCGAGCGTGAGTGAGTAAGTGAGGGAGTGTGAGTGAGTGAGCGTGTGTGTGAGAGTGTGAGTGAGTGAGTGAGCGAGTGTGAGTGAGTGAGTGAGTGAGCGTGTGTGTGAGAGTGTGAGTGAGTGAGCGAGTGTGAGTGAGTGAGTGAGAGATTGTGTGAGTGAGTGAGTGATCGTGTGAGTGAGCGTGAGCGTGAGTGTGAGCGTGAGTGAGTGTGTGTGAGTGAGTGAGTGAGTGAGTGAGTGAGTGAGTGAGTGAGTGTGCGAGTGAGTGAGCGATTGTGTGAGCGATTGTGTGAGTGAGTGAGTGAGTGAGCGTGAGTGAGTGGGCGATTGTGTGAGTGTGTGAGTGGGTGATCGTGTGAGTGTGTGAGTGGGTGAGAGAGTGAGTGAGTGAGCGAGTGTGTGAGTGTGAGTGAGCGAGCGAGCGAGAGTGAGTGAGTGAGCGAGTGTGAGTGAGTGTGAGTGAGTGAGCGAGCGAGCGTGAGTGAGTAAGTGAGGGAGTGTGAGTGAGTGGGCGAATGTGTGAGTGAGTGGGCGAATGTGTGAGTGAGTGGGCGAATGTGTGAGTGAGTGAGCGAGTGTGTGAGAGTGTGAGTGAGTGAGCGAGCGAGCGTGAGTGAGTAAGTGAGGGAGTGTGAGTGAGTGAGCGTGTGTGTGAGAGTGTGAGTGAGTGAGCGAGTGTGAGTGAGTGAGTGAGTGAGCGTGTGTGTGAGAGTGTGAGTGAGTGAGCGTGTGTGTGAGAGTGTGAGTGAGTGAGCGAGTGTGAGTGAGTGAGTGAGTGAGCGTGTGTGTGAGAGTGTGAGTGAGTGAGCGAGTGTGAGTGAGTGAGTGAGTGAGCGAGCGTGAGTGAGTGTGAGTGAGCGAGCGAGCGAGCGAGCAAGAGTGAGCGAGCGAGCGAGCGAGCGAATGTGTGAGTGAGAGTGAGTGAGTGAGCAAGCGAGCGATTGTGTGTGTGAGTGAGCGAGTGAGTCAGTGAGTGATTGTGTGAGTGAGCGAGTGTGTGAGCGAGCGAGTGAGTGTGTGAGTAAGTGTCTCACACTCGTCGTAGAAGCCGTAGATGCGGTTGATGGAGGCGCACTCGTGGTTGCCCCGCAGCAGGAAGAAGTTCTCGGGGTATTTGATCTTGTAGGCCAGCAGGAGGCAGATGGTCTCCAGACTCTGCTTCCCTCGGTCCACGTAATCCCCCAGGAACAGGTAGTTGCTCTCGGGCGGATATCCTCCATACTCGAAGAGCCGGAGCAGGTCGTAATACTGGCCGTGGATATCACCTGTGCAGATATAAACGCGAATCAATGAAGGATGAACCGTTATATAATGAGGTGATTACACTAAAGAGTACTCGAGTTGCTCACCGCAGATCTTCAGCGGTGCTTCCAGCTCCAGGAGGATGGGCTGGCTGAGGAAGATCTCGCGGGATTTCAGACACAATCCACGGATCTCGTTCTCCTGCAGCTGAACGTTTTTGCCAGGCTTCGACCCTCTCACTGCAAACACACACACACTTCATCATTCATGGTTCAAGGGCGTATTTGATATTGTAGATAAAACATTGGGGATAAAATTAAAGAGAGACCCCATGGTGGCTATTCTTGGGGCCAATATGTAGGAGGTGAAATCTAAGGATGAATAATATTTACTAAAAATACTCTTTGTTGCTGCAAAAAAAAGCTATCACCAAAAACTGGCTCCAAAGAGAGCCTCCAACCTGTAATAAATGGTTATCTTTAATTTAAAAAAATATATGTTATGGAAAAAAATAACACACTTAGATTGCAACAGGCATCGTTTAAAAAAAGATGGGCAGCCTGGTTAGAAGGGGATTGATGGCTTTCCAGGAATGGCAAATCTAGTAATATATACAGCAATAGAAACACCTATAATTAATAAATAAAAAGTCCCACTCTCCTTGTTGGATTCAAGTATTAACTTACAGTGTTTGCTTTTTTGTTTTGTTATTTTCTGTGAAGATTATCATTGTATAATGTTTGATAGATATGTATTCTGCATAGGCCTGTCACGATCAGGGTTTTTCCTACATTCAATTTTTTTTGGCGGCCGCCAAAGCAAATTTTTGTCCCGCCAAAGCCTTATTTGAGGAGTTATTGTGATTTATATATTGATGTGGATGACTAATGCGCATGACAGGGTGCACGTTAACTGAGTGACAGAAAACGAGCAGAGAGCCGCGCACGCACACACTCTCTGTCTTCAAAACGATCACAGTCTGAGCTCTTTCTCACTCGCGCATATCAATCAAAATCAGCTGAACTTACAAAAAAGTAAAAGGTCGGAAGACTGACTCCATGTTCCACGTGGTGCGTTTGCAATTTTTTCCCCCTGAATTGCTGTTGGGTGTGAATTGCGCTCAATAAACGCAACTCTTCTGACATACGTTTTGCACACGCAGCGGCCATAAACCATACTTTCAAATACACTAAAAAAAATCCTTATAAAGTGTTTTCTGTGATGACAAATCTTTTGCGTTTTTTTAACAGTCTGGATTCACACATAACACATCCGCTATTGTCCAATTCACGAACCAATGACTCATTTGAACCGATTCATTTTACTGAACTGATCTGTCCAACACTGAACTCACGAATCAGTGTGTAATCATTTACTCACAACAACTCTGAGATGAGAATACAAGTGTGCTTACCCCATTAAACAAGAGGGGTTAGTAAGAATTAGTCTTAATAATCCACAGTATTTTCCTGTATTTATTTTGGGTAGGCCTATTTATATTGATAATGTGTGGTAAATTACCACACAAAAAAATTGTTTAGACTGGAATAAGGTGAAACCAGAGCAACCCAAGTTGTTGATAGCTGGCTGATAATGTTATTAAATTGTATATCAATCAATCAATCAATCAACTTTATTTATATAGCGCTTTTACAATCACGATTGTGTCAAAGCAGCTTCACAGTGTCAAACAGGATAATATTGCGACAAAATTAGATTTGGCTGTACAGTCCTTCTGGAGTAAACAGTGATGTTATCAGCTTATTTTAATTTATCATAGTGACAATGTTGGCATATATATATATATATATATATATATATATATATGTATATGGTAGAGAATTAGACTATTTGTTATTACATTTTTAATGCTATTTTTTAATGATTGTTGCCAAAATTATTAATCATTAAACCATACAAAGTGGGTAAAAACGGGGAACAAAAGAAACAAACATCAAAACAACATACATAATGAAAAAAAAAAAAAAAAAAAAAGATTATTTGCATTTATTTTACATTTATTGTATGTATTGGGCTCACATCACGCGGGTAGGTACTTTTTCTGTGTGTGTGTGTGTGTGTGTGTGTGCTACATGTATGACCATGTCTGGTCAGCTAGACAGCCACCACCAAAGACCATTTCTGACCCAGGAAAAACCCTGACGATAACTAATTTTGCTGGATGATAAATTGGCCAAGAAATGATTGCGATAAACGATAATATTGTCGTTCTGAGACCATTTTCATCTAAAATAATGATAATGGCATAAAAATGCAGGTACACCTTTTCAAAGATCAATAAACTTTAATTCCTAAAGACTATTTATCACTAAAAATGGAAAACATTTTAAATAACCACAATAAATAAACAAAACAACCAAAAACAATAATAGCTTGGACTCTCAGTCTGTTTAAACAAATGCACTTAAATAAGTACCAAAAACAATAAATAAAATGGATGTAAACGGCAGCGGATGATTGTGTTTTAGGGGCATATCAGGGGCGGCGGTTCACTAATCCCACGGTTCGGTTCATATCACGGTTTTAGGGTCACGGTTTTCCGTTCTGTACGATTCTTGTTGTTTTGTTTTCTTTTAATCCAGAAATACTTCAGCATATGATATATTAATTATCCACAATTTAGGATACAGTATTAAAAAAAAATGTTATATCATAGCCTAATCATGCCCAAACTGAGCTTGACCATCTCTGAGGAAAGTGATATTTTGATCAGCGAGAGAGAAGACATTGAGGACATGCTTTTCATTTATTTGGCAAAAGCAGAATGTGTATTGCTATCTCTACAGGAACTGATGAGCCTTTAGCACACAAAGATTGAACTGAAGAATTAACTTATCAAACGTCAGTGTAGCTTTAAGCCTCGTTTATACTCGACGCATCCGCTCGAGCGTGAGGGTGCGCGTGGCAAAAATGACGACGACGGAGTGTGCGCGAGACCCCGTTTCGCTTGCCATTGTGCACGTCAAATTTCGTATCTTTGCGTGTGGCTCCGCAACCGAAGAGCCACGAGTTCCAGACGAATCTGCTGGCCGAGAATGACGTCTCATCACGCTCACTTATTTACATATATCTCAGGGCTCGACATTAACGCTTGTCAAGTGGACTTTTTAAAGGGGAAGTGAAAGGTGAAAAGGTGTACCTGCATTTTTATGCCATTATCATTATTTTAGATGAAAATGGTCTCAGTATGACAATATCGTTTATCGCAATAATATATTGGCCAATTTATCGTCCAGCAAAATTTGTTATCGTGACAGGCCTACACACACACAGATATAAAAGTGGAATAAATGAATCATTTACACCGTACGAGTTTCCACTGGCTGTCTGCATAATCTCATTACACGAGTACGAGCCCCAACACACACACACACACACACACACACACACACACTATACGCCTTATAATAGCAGCCACACAATGAGCAATGGGCTCTTTTAGTGAGTGCTGAGAGACGCCATTCAACGAGATGATGTCAAGTCGCTTCATCACCATTAGCTGAGGCTTTCTTAAAAGATTCATTCACCAATAATCAAAAAACGCTGCACTGACGGCAAAATCTGCACCATTTGATTTTAGAGCATTGTTTATATGTTTATATTAACCTTTTAAAAATAAAAAAGGCATATGGAGTATCTAACAACTAAATCCCTTTAAATACTCACAGATGTCACAGGGATTCGGTTATATAAAACATAATGGAAGGGTGTTTCAGTATCGTCATAAGCCTTTTGTTTTCAAATACTTTAATTGAGATCCTCATTGTTTTTGTGACTGCGATAATCTGCTAGTTATGTAATAAAACATCAAATTGAGTAAAAGCCTGAAAAGCAGCTTCCCAACACTGGCGCCCAGATCCAGCACATGTCGAGGATTAGCTACGAGAGAGAGAGTAGCTCTGAAACACACTTCACAACGATTTAAACACTAAATGTAGAATTGAGCTTTACAATGAATGAAGCCCAAAGATGACGCAAAGGTTTGATAAACGTGTCTCGGCCAAGCAGGAGAAGTCGCTGCCGTGTCACTCCCTGGAATGACACACACGTGTGCGAGCTCACATATGAACACACACACACACACAACGTTAAACAACAACTTAGAGTAGCTTCCCTGAAATACTGTGTAAACTACAGCCCGACCGCTATGGGTTTTTGGGTCTGATGCAGATGTGTATATTATAGTACAGTACCGTACTGTGTGTGTGTGAGTGTGTGTATATATATATATATATATATATATATATATATATATATATATATATATATATATATATATATATATATATATATATATATATATATATATATATATATATATATATATATATATATATATATATATATACACACAAATAAATACAAAATGTAACCCCTTAACTGTAACCCCCCCCCCTTTTTTGTAGAATAGTCACGAAAATGCACTATTCAATAATGCTTTGGAATATAAACTAATAATAGAAATGTATAATTAACTAAATAAAAATAAACAAAATAAATAAATATAAAATGCTTAATAAATTAATTAAAATTTAAATTAAATAAATAAACAAATTAAATAAAAAATTGGTAAATTAAATAAACAAATTAAATAAAAATAAACAAAATAAATAATAAAAATTACAATTAATTAATTAATTAAAATAAACAACTGCTTTACTATCATATAAATATATAACATTGATATAACAGTGATATTGTGAAATATTATGATTTAAATTATTTTTTTCTGTATTTTTGATCAGAAAAAAAATGCAGCAGGTGAGCAGAAGACACTTCAGAATGTGTTTTTTTTGTTTCCAAACTTATGCTCTGACTGCTACGGCAAAATATTTACTATTCTATTCCCGGCCTGATCCACATCTTTGTCTGTTCCATTTCATATCCTTCTCTTTGTGTGTTTCCTGTGTTGAGCTGCAATACAGTGCAATCTGTGCTTCAACATGTTTTGTTTCCTGTGGATTACACTGAAAATAATATGCTTTATTGATTAAAAAAAAAGAAGAAGCACATAACCAAGTGTGAAGGTGGACGATAGGCTTAAAGGAACACTCCACCGTTTTTAGAAATAGGGCTTATTCAACTTCTTTCCTACATTTAGATTAGGGCTGCACGATTAATCGAAATCGAACCGCAATCGCGATTTGGCTTGTGTGCGATTATGAAAGCTCAAAGGCTGCGATTTAAATTAAATAAATAAATGCCCAGTGTGTTAGCGAAGAGCGGCTCTGTGATAAACGCTGCTCCGTCTGAAAGACTGCGACTGAGTCGCTTATAACGTGCGTTTGAAAAAGCAACACGAGTCAAACATCTTCACAAACTAGTGAAGCGTTCATAAACCTGTTCAACTAAAGACAACGTTTAGTAACATGCTTTACCTCACTTCATATCGTCAGTCGAGTGTGTGTGAGCTGATGTGGCTTCTCATTAGTATTATTATTACTTTTATTTGAGACAGGGACAGTGCACAATAAAAACATTAGCCTATTTTATAACAAGGAGAGATGCATTGCACCGGGTTTTAGCAAAATTGCTATTTTCTACCCGTAGTCCCTGGGCAGGTAGAAATAGAAACATACAATAAATTAACAGTTACTAAAATCTTAGTTGTGCAATATATCAATTACAGAGTTTTAAATACACACATCTCAACATCATTAAAACAATGTACCCCCTCTCACCACCCTTTCTAAATAAATATGCCTCCCCCATATTTTTAGCAGTAATAATAATCGTAATAATTATTATTAGTCACATTAATATATATACACAAAATGTTATATACTTTTCATTTGTAAAATATAATAATAATCGTATTTTAAATCGCAATCGCAATTATATATTGTCACCAAATTGTGCAACCCTAATTTAGATATGTGAGCAAATGCATCTGTCTCAGGGTGTGTTCACACTTGTCATGTTTGGTTCGATTAAAACGAACCCTGGTGCGGTTGCTCGGTTAGTGCGGTTCATTTGAACATATGTGAACGCTGCCACCCGAACCCTGGTGCGCACCAAACAAGCGGACCGAGACCGCTAAAAAGATGGGTCTCGGTCCGCTTCCAAACGAACTCTGGTGCGGTTCGATTGATATATGAACGCAACACGGACCAAACACATGTAAACGGACCAAAAACCAGACGTATAATGTCACAAGATGCCACGCATAATGCAGCTGATTTGACGACGCGGAAAGATCTGTGTACGTTATCCAAAATGAGTAACTTTAACGTTAGAGGGCAAACGTGGAGCAACGAGGAAGAGCCTCATCAATATTTGGTCTGACGAGCATGTTTCGAAAATGCTATAAAAACACACAAAAAGCATACCTGGCTCATCTCATCAAAGTTCCCGTGTTGCCCATTATTAGCAGGTACAGACGACAGAACGGCCGTCTCTTTTGCATAAGAGACGCCCGACTCTTTTCTGCACAACGGAGGAAATCCTGCTGCTGTTTTGAATGTTTTGAACATTTTATGAGCTCTTCATGAGTTCTCAGCGGGTAAAAATAATGCCACATGTACACGCATAAAATGATCGCGTTTAATCCAGCACACAGCGTTGTTTTGAACATTTCATGAGCTCTTCATGAGTTCTCTGGTAAAAAATAATGCCATATGTGTTACACGCATAAAATGATCGCGTTTAATCCAGCACACAGCGTTGTTTTGAATGTTGTGAACATTTCATGAGCTCTTCATGAGTTCTCTGGTAAAAAATAATGCCATATGTACACGCATAAAATGCCCGCGCGTGTAATCCGCACACAGCATTGTTTTGCATGTTCGGTAAACGAGCTCCTACGTCATATAAGCCGACCAATCAGGTTGTGACCGTCTCCCTATGCCTTTGGTTCGGTAACTTTAGGTTCGCTGTTAAAAATGCCCGTGTGAACGCTAAGCGGACCAGGACTATTATGTTTGTTTTTGTTTTTTGGTCCGGACCAAACTAACCAAATGAACCGAACTACAAGTGTGAACGCACCCTCAGTGCATTGTTTTAGTTTGGCAGGGTCGCCGCTAGCTTAGCTTAGCATAATGAATGGAATCCTATGTTGCCAGATAGCAAGTCCCGAGTAAAAGTGATACAAAAAAAAAAAAAAACACCTAATTACTTCTTGTGACCTGCGTGTTCAAAGTACAAATGGCGATGCAGATTAAGACTAGGCAATTTCCTAGATATTACGTCTCATCCTCACGTCCTCCGGCTGTTGAGCGATCGCAATGTGTGGTGTGATATCGCTGCTTCCCCATAATATCTGCCTAAATCACCTAGTCTTAATCTGCATCGCTATTTGTACTTGTTGTGAATACGCAGGCCACAAGAAGTAATTAGGTGGGTTTTTTTTGGATCACTTTTACTCAGGACATGCTATCTGGCAACACAGGATTCCATTCATTATGCTAAGCTAAGCAAGCCGCGACCCTGCCAAACTAAAACAATGCATTGAGACAAAAATACATTTGCTCACATATCTAAATGAAGGAAAGAAGTTGAATAAGCCCTATTTCTAAAAACGCTGGAGTGTTCCTTTAAATGGCTTCTCCTCCTCATCCTAAACCCTTGATGAATTTGAGAAGGGCTCCGGGGCTGGTGTTCCCCACCCATGAAGCACGAGGCCGGTTGTGTAACGGAGACACTGCCAAGGGAACAGCCGTATTAATAATAAGCGAGCAGATATAGGTGCAGTCCTCACACCCCGCCAGGTTTCTAGGCTGTGTAGCAATAAACATGTAGGCGGTGCATTTGGCTCCGCATAAACTCTGACGAGGTGGAAAAACAGGGAGCGGTTTCTAGGGAACACACACACACACACACACACACACACACACACCCGGTTGTAAGAATAGGCTGGACATAAACATTTAGTTTCATGTCTGTGTTACTGCAGACATGAACTGTAATTAGGGCTGCACGATTATGACAAATCATATTTGTCGATTATTCCCCTGAAATTATTCAATTACATTGAATGAAGTTTTGAACAGCTTTACAACAGTTTGAAGTGACTGTATGCCATATTGTTATATCAAAAGAAACAAGCTGAAAATGTGCATTGGTTTGGTTTCTTTAAATAAATAAAAAGTTAAATATGCATGGTATATGTTAAAATAAAAAATAAACAATGGAGAAAAAAACGTAACCCCTTGAGTGTTACTGGCCCACCGGTGGGCCCAAAGCCATTACATATTTAAAACCGTAATATTCTACACTAAACCTAAACTAATCTTGACAAACTATAAATCATTGGAGACCTTAGAGATTGTATTTTTCATATTTGACCGCTGTTTTATATTTAAAATTATGTAGTGACAGAAATTCAATAAAACAATATCATTACTTATTGTGTAAGTAGTAAACCACTAAAAACGCAAACGGGCAAAAAAAAGGTCCACTGTGCATCTCTCTCTCACACACTCACACACTCACACACGTGGTGCATCTCACCGACACACACACTTCACCGACAGTGGGCTGGTCGCGAGAGAAGGGAGAGAGCCAAGTTCAGTATTTGCAGATCTCCAGATCTCTGTCTAGTCTATTTTATTCATTTTAAACATCGGATGACATTATTTCTCTTTTGATACAGGAGATGCCGAGTTATTAATAAATCAAAGACAAACAATTATGATAGCGATCGTGTACAAGTCCGATGTTTTAGTGATTATAGTTTGGAACAGTTAGCGTTAGCTTGTTGTGGGTCACCCACTGCAACTATCAAGGCAATAAGCCTGTGTGTGAATGTAGTTAATATAGATTTACCGCTGTGCTAGGCTCAATATTATATGGAAGAACTTCGAAGAAGCACGATAATTTAATAATTAAATTCCGTGTGGTGAACGAGAACCAATGATATTGATAAGCAGTCCAGGTAACGTTACGTCGCTGTTTTATGTCGGATGGGATCGCCAAAATATCTCCAAACCACTGAAGTTGAGCGAACTAACTTGTCAACGATATCTGTGTCCTCCGAGCTGGTCGTGAGCTCTGAGTTTTCTTCACTATCGCTCATTTTTCTCGCTCCACTTCACTCCGATCCTCCAACCCTGTCAGCCAGTGACTGTAAACAGCACCGCGTGCCGCACCCAGAAGCCCGGTCTGCAATACGCATGCACAGCATTACACATACCGCAAACATTATATCGAGAATTTATCGAACTGTTATTATTTATTATCAAGGAAAATTATATTGTGATAATTATCGTTATCGTTTTATCGCCCAGCCCTATGGGATGTGTAGTGCGTGTACATTTGTTTAGCTGGCCACTATATGTGTAACTTTATGTTTGTGTATTGTAAAAGCACTCCAAACAACAAAACACAAAGAGTGGGGAAATATGTTGAACTAAATAAGCGCGCTTCTTCATTCAAATGCGCTACTATTCCGTGTCTTTCTATGTAAACACTAACTTAGCCTGCCGTGCAAAACCAGTCCGCTTACTGTCTACACAAACCACGCGTAAACACACACACACACACGTGCACAACTGCACTTCCCACATGTACACCTTCAAAGACAAAAATACGACGATATAATTCAACAGGGTATATGCAGGAATCCTGAAGTTAATTTCAATACCTTTTTAAGACTTTTTAAAGACCTTCTCAAAATATTTTAAGACCTCATCGCACTTCAAGTTCTAATCGGCACCAAACCTTTAATAAACAGTTGTAGTCGAATGTAGACTTACAATCTCTATCGTAGGCCAGTTTTGTATCGTTTATATTGCATATCTGTTTTACAACGTATGGAGGGCGACACATTACCTAACTGCGCATTTCGCAAAATACATGACGTCACAGCGCTCGCCAGGGATGGAAATTAACTATTTTCAAAGTCTACCACTCAATGTTTTTACCAGCCACTTTTTTGTTTTTAACAAATTAATACTACAAGCTCTACAATACTTGGGCAGTTTATTTAATCTCAAGTCTCAATGAAATACTGACACGATGATGTGTGGTCTTTTATGGCATCCAGTTTTATGGTTTTTAGTCCCAAGAATGAAACTATTCGTTTTGGCATCTTTGAAGCGTGTTGACAACACACCGAGCAGAACATTATCAGTAGGGCTGCACCGAAATTAAAATTCTTGGCCGAAACAAAAAAAGAAGAAACCAAAGCCGAAAAACTGAAAAATAAAATTCAAACTAGAATGTTTAACTCGACCTCACTCATGTGTACATTAAATAATAATGTTCATGCCTACTGGCCTGCAGAAAGGTACAGAAATTGAATAAAGTAATCAAATGTAAAATAACTGCATATTTAACTGTTTAAATGAAAGATTAATCCTTATTATACTTACAAAAGCTATTCAATCAAGAGCATTGTTTAATGTCAAACTAAATCTAAGGACATCCCTCAGGCAGCAGTAAAGGCTACTGCGCCTTTAAGACCTGATGCAGGGATATGCTCTTCTTTCTCGACTGTGCATACGATACAGTTCACTTAAGGCATATTCAGACTATGTCTGCTAGGATACTCATCAAGATGGACATGTTGACATACTTCTTGTGTGAGTTTGTCCGTTTAAGCGCAAGCCCTGAAAGAGAACTCAATATTTGCGCGCTGTGACACCAGCGCGCGCTCTCGGATGATGCACAGCGTCAGATCTTCTCTCAGCGCGCGCGAGTTTCACAGCGAGTCTTCACGCGAGTGATGGCGGAGAAAACGACTGGTTATATGCGCACTAGAGCTGGGACAACGCGTCGACGTCATCGATGACGTCGACGCAAAAAATACGTCGACGCAAAATATGCGCGTCGATTCGTCAGACTCAAAATATAGATGGCGGCGCCGGAGAGTAGTAGCAACCATAGATGTACATAATAAAGTATATTATGTAATTAAGTATATTATTTATTATGTATATCTATGGTAGCAACACGAGTGGCTCCTCAGACTTTCAGAAGTGCAAGGCTTGCGGGTTGGCCAGTCTATGGTGTTGGCGCACGGTGCGCACAGAGCATCACAGGCATGCGTTGTCACGGCTACATAAACAAATTTCTGCACACAGGAAGACAGATGTTTTGGTAATATTTGATGTATTTTAATCACAAAAACAAACGTTTGCATCAAGTGAAAGCATCGGGCACATTGGCTACCTAACCTACATAATAAGCTGTTTTAAATTTAAAATGTTCACTGTCTAATCGCGCTGATGTGACCGAGGGTATCCATCCTCTAAGTGAGCAGTTTCATCCCAGGGCTATTCCGGTTTTAAACGGAGTATTGGCGCCCGTAATGCACTCTACATAACTGTTTTCACTGTCATGCCGCGGATGCGCGTGCCGTTTCTGTTGCGGGTCAGCCACGGGGCTGCGTGGCGTTTTCTCTGCCTTTGCACACTAGAAGCGTGTCTGACGCGGCGCTGCTGCTGCTATTGATGCGGAGGGAAGCCCTAGTCCTAATGTTAAACATAAATAGCCGACTGATACAGCAAAGAAAACGTCGGCAGTAGCCAGATATCTGCTTTTGACGGCAAAATAGGCTTCAGAATATTTCGTTCTGTATTGACAGTTGCAATATTTCAAAATCGATAATTGACGTTTTTTATTATTACCATTAGGCCTATATCTGCATTTATGTAAACCTACAGACTTTCAAACATGAAAATGTAATTTAATATATGTAATATAATATGTATTCGTGTCAAAATGATATATAAACATCTTTTCCTATTCTATTTTAACTGGAGACGCTCCCAACACGCGTGAAAAATAGGCGCTCTTCTATTTCTAGCATGCACGCGTTTTCCGCGCGTCACAGGCAGTGTGCAAACTCCAAGCTGTTAACATGTGAGCCGAAACAAAAACAGACACGCCACGCAGCCGAGACGCTCACGCTTGCAGTGTGTCCCCGGATTTGATTAACCAACTTGTTGATATTTAATCGATGGGCATAGCCTGTAGGCTGAGTTGCATACATAGAAAAATCGTATAATATGTTTCTTTGTTGTAGGTTTATACTTATTTATTTGTGTGTGTGTACGTGTGTGTGTGTGTGTGTGTGTAGCCTACTTTATGTTTTCAAGGTTTTATTGAATGCATTGCTCTTGTATAGTCTTACTTTGGAATTTTAAGAGCAATAAACATATATTGCAATGTTAAGGAATTCGTTTTTTCATTCAGATAATTAAATCAACATGTATAAATTGCTATTAGGCAATTAATGGGGAGATAATCGGTAATCGAATCGAATCGTAACCGAATCGGACAGGAAAAATGAATCGTTAGATTAATCGATGCATCGAAAAAATAATCGCTAGATTAATCGTTTAAAAAATAATCGTTTATCCCAGCCCTAATGCGCACATACGGCAGCACTCGCATGCATTGAGCAAAGTTTACAAAGAGGTGAAACAGCTCGGTAGGTGAAGCGAGTTTACCCGCCACAACTCAAAATCAGCCGCGTCTGGCTGGTGGCGGCGCTAATGTCCATCCCTGGCGCTAGGGCTGGACAATAATTCAATATCAATATATATCGCGATATAATTTTTTTCAATAACGGTGATATGATTTTTAAACACATTTCCGATATTTCGATATGACTGACGTTCAGGGCGCATGCCATCAGAAAGAGCAGAACACGATTGGCTTCTTGCGCGATGACGTACACCACGGACACGCAGCCAGTGCTCAGCAGTAGTAGGCTGATAGATCCAACGCGGCACGTTTTAGCTACAAAGAGAGTTTCCCTGACCGCAACACAAATGTGACTGAACGAGCTTCCACAAGTAAGGAGAAATAAATAGTTGATAAGAGAAGAAAGACAAACTTTCTTTAGTGGCGTGGAAGTGGTTCGTCTATCTAAAGCACTATTCGCACGGGATTAGTATTATAGGGACCTCTGTGATTTAGAAATGACTCCTCCACATCTGAGTTTTGCGTGGCGCATTCCCACGGGATAAGCAAAGCCTGTGATTTTACTTGAATTTACTGACTTCTCCCGGATATGATGTTCGTTAGAAACAATAGATAGCTGTATGAAATCATGAACAGGCATAGATATCGTTTTGATTATTTTACAGTAGCCTAATAAATAAATATAATTTCGTTCAGTTAGCGAACAGACGCCATAAACTGAGCTCAGACCAGCGGCAGGAATCAGATTCCATTTATCACGAGTAGGAAGCTGACAATATAGCCTACGGCGGAAGATTCAGTTTCAAAACTAAATGTAAAAGCGCCTATTTAAACAAGATTGTCATTGTACTATACTGTTCTGTTATGTTTTTCATTCAGAACAGTATTGATGTTAATATTAAACACACCATTCAATCAGATTACTCTCAAATTGACACTCATTCTAAAGTGAAAGTATAATCCGCGTGGGCGCGGCTGCACGGGAATGACTGAACGGTATGAATGCAGACTTTATTCTTCGTGAAAGATAAAGATAGAAATGCTCACAGGGAGAAAAAAAACTTGCAAAAAGTATATACAATCCGGCTAATCCTGGCCAAATCACAGAGATGTCGATTCGCACGGGACTAATGTTATCACAGGACCTCGGTGTTCGGCGAAATATGGTAGGTAGGCTAATTTGCGGGGGAATTTTTACTTTACAAATTACAGACATGGCCGATTCGCACGGGATTAAGATCACAGACATTCTCTGCAATTATTACAAACCACCAGAGGTCCCCAGATAATACGAATCCCGTGCGAATGGGGCTGATATTAAACTTGCGCCGGAGAGGTGCCGACTAGGGGTGTAACAATACATCGACATAGATGCATCAATCTAATGTCTAACAATACGATGCCAAGCGTTACAAATAATCCATGTAGACTATTTATGTAAGAGGCAAGTGGCACATTTGTTTTAATACTTTCCACATTTGCACACAATGTCATGTATTAACACCAATGCGTTCATTCTCGTTTAAATTACCTTATCAAAGCTTGTGAAAGACGGTCAGACATGGCTTCACGAAAATGTATCATTTGCTCCTGTTAAAGCCTTGCAAAAAGCAGCGTGCACTCATCTCAAACAGAGCACAAATAGGCCACTGAATTGAGTCTTATTTGATTTATTTTTTTGTGCATCAGTAGATAAAGGTCTATAGTTTTGCATAAAAGGAGAATATAGCGCTATGAATCGTTCTTCACTGAAATTTAAAACTTAAATGCTCAATAAACTGCGTCTGCGAAGTGAGAGTCTTGTTTATTTGACGGTGATTTCACATTTCTTGTTCGTATAAAGGCTAAATACAAATAAAAGGTGAACATTAATTTATTTGTACCGTTTTTATTTCTGAAATATTATATAGTTTTATAGGAGGAGGTTTCATAGACTTGGCAAATTAATTTGTCAGAAGTTTGTAGGTACAGAAATCCTTTGTGGCAGTTCTTGGTAGTTTTTCTAAAGCTTTTATATAGTTCATATCGATATCGAAATTATATCGTATCGACCAAAATTAAGAAAAATATCGTGATATAAATTTTGGCCATATCGTCCAGCCCTACCTGGCGCGCGCTCCGAGCCGATCTCAGACTGAGCGCCCCATTGTTTTTTTAATACTTATGGGGATGAAAAGAAATATATTCATAAATACTTTTTGGAGTCAAACTCTTTTGACAAAGCTTGAACACAATACTTTCAAAATTTAAGACTTTATAAAGCCGTGATAAGACTTTTTAATACTTTATAAGGGTCTTAATTTTCCCAAAATTGATTTATCACCTTTTAAGACTTTTCAAGACCCCGCGGATACCCTGTAGATTCTGGCGGACCGCCTTTTAATATAACTCTGATTGTAATCATCTGAAAGAACATGTTATATACATCTAGGATGACAGGAGGGTGAGTAAATCATAGAATAATTTTCATTTTTTGGTAAACTATCCCTTTAAGCAAAGAATAAAAATATTGAATGGCACAGTGACAGGATTGATTCTGATTGGCTGTCAATGGTTTTATTGGTCATAGGCTAGCAGGGTATATACAGCAATCCTTAAGTTAAATTTACTACTTTTTAATCCCTTTTTTACTACCTTCAGAATTTTTTTTAAAACCATCACGACACTGAATTGCAAGTGTTAATCAGCGACCTTTCTATTATTCACACAGATTTTGACATATATAACATACAAAAAAAGAATAGATTTAGAATCGACACCAGGAGGAAATCTGTTATAAGTTATCATTCAGACACAGTAAAATACATCTCAACATTCACAAAGGTTGGTGAAGGAGAAGCATTACTGCACACACATTTGATTTACATTAATAATTGGTAATTCAGCAATTAAATTATTAAGTGTTTTTTTTCCAACAACAAAACCTGAGCCAAATATTACATTTCTATAACTGTGATAAGTTGTTGAATTTAACAAAATACTAAAAACTAGTCAATCGATTAAAAACTTTAACTAGATTAATCACACATTTTTTCTGTGATTAATCGCAATAAAAAAAAAGTTTTTGTACGTTTTTAATATAATAATTTCACAGTTAATCAAATTAATGTAGAAACAACATAAAGACAGTATATTTTAAATACTTGTTTAAATGGCATCTTTTTATGAATGAAGGCCAGTATTACTGATATCAATACAGTTACTGATTTTTTTTTTTTACATTCATTATTAGGCTTCAAAAATATAAACTTAAAACAATGCTAACATAAATCCAGAATAAATGTCATGTTTATTCCTGCCCTTCCTGTCTGAACAGTTAGGAAATATACAGAAATTTAATACAGTTATCAAAGTTATATGTAATCTGCACTGCATAAACTATAAATTAAATAGTTAATCCTTATTAAAGCTACAAAAGTTATTTAGTCAAGAGCAGAGAGTCATTTTCTCTGTTCCCTTTGTTCTTTAACTTTACTGACAGGAAGCTTTATTGGCTGCTGTCCCTTTCAGACAGACACGCGGATCTCACTGTTTATACGGTCTATGTATCGCGCCTCATTCTCTCACAACTCTTTGTTCATTTTAGACTATATATATACATCGTTTAAGATTGCTCTTATGAGGATAGTCGTTGAAGATATGCCTTGAAGCAAGTCTAAAATAAAACGTAAGCCAGCCGCTTCTGTTGAGCGCGCAGTGCTCTGAGAGGATGCCGAACGACCGCTGAATATGACGTCAGCATCAAACATACGTTGAGACGGAGACGAAAGATCTTTGATAATGTGCCCAGATATGCTAAAGCCCATATTTAAACGAACTAACGCGAATGCAGATAGAATTTCAATATAATAGGACACCTGATAGTCTGAAAAAATAATACCTAATTTGGAAAGAAATAATACCTCTGAGGCCAAATTTAACACTTTTAATGGCCTTAAATTTGACAATTTTGATTTATCACTTTTTAATACTTTTTAAAACCCCGCGGACACCCTGTTCAAGTATAAATATGTAAATAACACAAGCCGCTAAGCATATTATATAGTTAGTGTATAACTTGTACCACATAGAGACGTCCTGCTCTAGTCGTTTTTGCTGCTGCTCCTGTTCAACTGCAGCCTCTGGGTCTGATTCCGGATCATAGATGTATGGCTGTATCTGATTAAAAGCCATATTTTTTATTTTGAATAAAGTTTTTTTCCCGCTTTTAGGGATGACACAGCTTTACGACGCACTCAACACGGCGGCGCACACGTCATTATTTAGCTCCGCTCACACGACACGCCCCCACCCGCTCGGCTTTTTTCGGAAAGACTCTGAACAGCGCATCTTTCTTATATAATTATTAAAAAAATAAAGACTTTTCGGAGATATGCAGGATGCAATGCTACTCTATAGGTACTCAAGATTGACATGACACTGACTGAAACTGAGTGTTTCACCGCCCCCCCCCCCCCCCCCCCCCGCCCCCGAATCTTTTTTCGAGTCACTTCGTTCATTTCACCAAAATGACATGTTAAATAGCCCAACAAATCTAGTACTTATGATGATTACATTTTAATTATTTTGAATTATGTTGATTACATTTTAAAACTACATAAAAATAAACTATAGGGTACTGCAACCAAAGCCAAATTATAAGAAACTGAAATGTTTAATTAATTGATTAGTTGTTGAGTCAGGCTATTGCAGTCTCTCTGTTAGTTCACCTCACCTCCTGATCCAAAACATTCTTTCTTTAGCAACTTCATATTTATCACGTGTTCTCTGCCTCTCGTGTCTTCGAGCTCCTCGAGACGTTAGCTGTCGACTGGTGTCTGACTCTGATCGGATCTGGGGCTGGGCCGCCCGGGCCGTGCGTGACACAGGTCCGGAAACAAAAATGATTAGTTCTTATGAGTCTTTCGGGTTTGAGTCGTTCGATCTTTTGTCACATGACTTGTCACCGTATTGAACACTAGTTCACAACCTTTTTAGTAACAAGCACGAGTTATTTATTTTATTTTATTTTTTATATTATTCTCATATATTATATATATATATATATATATATATATATATATATATATATATATATATATATATATATATATATATATTACACACACAGTTGATTCAAAATTAGTCTAATTGAATTTGTGATGTTAGACTTGAATAGTCAAAATATTTCCCATATTTGTATATGTCTGATATTAACTGAGAATAATATAAAAAATAAAATACTTTTATACTTTTGATTTAAATTTGTTATATTATTTATTTTAATAGTTCATGAAGTACAACAAATGTTACAGTTTCAATTTAAGAATTGTTGAAAGGTGTCTTTTTAATAAATGCAACACATTCCCAAAGTCATGTGAAATAATCGTGTTACATAATCGTGATTTCAATATTGACCAAAATAATCGTGATTATGATTTTTTCCATAATCGAGCAGCCCTAGTCTGTGGCTAGGGACATTCTGAAACGCTTCATGTAAAAAATGCTTAATGTGGCTTAATGCACTGACAGTGATATTAAAAGACCAAACTTAAAAGTGTAGCCTACATTAAGCGTTTTCTTTATGGGAGGAAAATGCTTATTTAAACGCGATGCGTTCCTATTTAGGGCTCATCTGCTTTTCTGTACGTAGTATCAGGGCTCTACGCTAACTTTTTTCTTGAGGAGCAATTGTGCTCCTAATTAAAAAAAATTAGGAGCACAGTCAACAATTTAGGAGTACTTTCTAATCCATCAAACACATTCCAATTATAACTTTCCCATTACAGGACGATATTTGTCCTTTTAAATTAATGTCCAGGGGCATTTTTACCATTATAAGAGCAATGTTTTCTAATCTTATTAAATATATGCATCATCTGTCAATTTCTTAAATTAAAATAGAAAAGTTGTTTTTAAAGTGTTAATTTAAACAATAAATTCAGTTAGAACAATTAAGACAATTAAGAAATTAAAATGTTTCCAATCAAATGAGATATGCATCAAAAGATCCATTTTTGCACAGCAGAGCTCTATCTGAAGTGGGATTTAGACACATTTACGTGTGTAAATAATGTTTTATGAATGTTTTACATCTAAGTTTTTTTTTTTAATTTAGAAATATGTACAAAATAAACTTTAAAAGTTTAATATTTTAAATAAAAAGTCCATGCAAAGTATAAATATGAAAATAAAACCGCCAGTAGGTGACGGGAATTCATTCAGTCAATAGTTCAAAACACAGGTTCATTTGAATCGAATCGATTGGAGATGCGAATTAGTTCTGGGCCGTCATTTATCAAGGGTTCGTACACACAGTTCTGTGCGTAGTGAGTGCGTAAGAACAGTTTCACGCAAAGTGTGGGATTTACCAACTTGTACTTATACTTAGAAATGTGTGTAAATATAAGCACACCTCTGAGCATGCTTACGCAGAGAATCTAGTGGTAGAACAGCGATACTACACATCAAACAGCATGTAAAGGGTAACTTCAGCAATTAACATATGGCTTTGTATCAGTAGAAACCTGGGAATATATTCGAATGATCGTGCTAAATTTATTTGACTATATCTATCTATCTATCTATATATATTTACGCATTGTGTTTAAAATGACTATATATCTTTATCTATAGATAGATGGATGGATGGATGGATGGATGGATGGATGGATGGATGGATGGATGGATGGATGGATGGATGGATGGATGGATGGATGGATGGATGGATGGATGGATGGATGGATGGATGGATGGATGGATGGATAATTGTAATGCTCTACTGGGTGGTTGCCCTGCTCGCTTAATAAATAAACTCCAGCTGGTCCATGATTGATTAGATAGATAGATAGATAGATAGATAGATAGATAGATAGATAGATAGATAGATAGATAGATAGATAGATAGATAGATAGATAGATAGATAGATAGATAGATAGATAGATAGATAGATAGATAGATAGATAGATAGATAGATAGATAGATAGATAGATAGATAGATAGATAGATAGATATAGATAGATAGATAGATCTATATATCCATATTAAGTCATTTTAAACACAATGGGTAATTGGTTTCTAACTCTAAAAAAGACAGTTGTGACAAATGTTGGATGCAATTATTTCCTTAGACCCAACCCACAGTTCCTTTACTGAAATCCTCCACAAGCCAAAATAAAATGGGGCTTGCATGCTATCGCCAGATTTCCAAACAGAATTAGATCCACAGAATCCACCCACATCGCCATAAAAGCACAATCATAAACCAACACATTTAATTATGTGAATAGAAAAGTGTTTCATTCTGTTCTCTCCTAGACAAATAATCATTTGAGTTGCAAATTTGTTGTTGTTAAACGTCATTGTCGTCATTGACGTCAACGTCAAAATGATTGCCTCATTTTGTGTTTGTGAAGTTCCTCTTTTTGCCAAACAATCTCGTGATTTTTAAAGGGATGTGTTGTCACCATATATGGTTCATTGGAGGCGTTTCTGAATGCTAATGACTGTGAACGTGAACGAGCATGGCACTTATGCACTGCAAACAGTATGGTGGAGATCCGTGCGCATTTGTTGAAATTCGCCGCTGAAGGTTTGATCATGGCAGATTTAGTCACACAAATAGCTCGAGTGTCTTGTGAAGAAACATGTGATAAGACTGCCACTTTCATTGAAGCAGGATTTCGCTGTGGAGATCGCTAAACTCCAGCGCATGTGTAGGGCCCTATAATTTCCGCGATCACGGAATCGCGGACGGAATCGCGGAATTGGCATATTAACGCAGAATCTGCATATAAACGCGGAATCTGCATATAAACGCGGAATCTGCATATAAACGCGGAATTTGGTGTTAATGCAGATTTCCCCGGAATTTTAAATATTTGTAATGAAATTCTGTGTCGTGTGGGTTAAGAACGTATGTCTGAGGAAAGTGCAGACGGGGGGGAAGCAAATCTCCGCGACACAACCCCTCCCGTCATTTCAGCTCGCCCTTCAAAACAATGAAAGCATGGCGAAGTTGGTCTCCACGGCTCTGCTTTCGGCTTCGAAAAAGTTAAGAAACTCGACGCTAACGGCGTTTTCACACTGCACGCGCAGGCGGCACAGAAGCTTTGCATATGGAGAGCGGGAGCCGCGCGCGCTCGTTGTGCTCAGGCGGCATTGGTCGCGCGCGCACCTGAACCGCGGCTCGTGTATTGCACAGACAGACAAATATTGTCCATTCTGTCAGATTTTCCGGTGTTCTGCTCGACCCCTGTCATCTCGTGCTTTGATTTATAATGGGCACATTAGGCAGCAATGCATATCTGCTGCAAATGCGACCGTTTTCCCCTCTGTTCCAAACATGCATTTAACATGCTGTATTTGGGTAGTTTACATGATAAGTAACCTTAAAGTTAAAATTAAGCATCTAGTTTTAATAATTTAAAGGGGCCTTTGAAGTTGGGGGAAAAAACTTCAGGCAGTGTTGTGTTTTCGTGTATTTTTATTTTTCACAGCTCTGGATATCATAATGGTGATTGTTAAACACACAGAACAATTCACTACATGATTTCATGGTGAAATGTGTAATTTTTTAATGTTAATTTTCAGCTTTAAATGTTTTACTTAATAGTACTGTATGTAAAAGATGATTCTTATGATTATTATTTTTTTAGTTCTTTTTAAATAAAATTACTTGAAAGAAAAAGCTACTGGAGCACTTTCATTTTAACTTATATAAATTATTATAATTTATTTTACCGGAAAGTTTAAAGCTAATAACCATTAATATTTGAAGTACTTGAAGTGCAGTGTTATGTCAAATATCATATTTGTCCTAGAAAGTAAATGTGATGTTTGTTACCTCAATAAATTTAAGGTCATTCCTATTTTTTGTTTTATGTTCTATTATATTAACATTAAAAGCACACTCTTTTTTCACCAAAATAACAGTAAAGGGTAAAAAAAAAACTGAATTGCCAAACATTTCAACGGAAAAAAAAGGAATCTGCAAAAATTAAAACGGAAAAAACGAAATTTGCAAAAATTAAAACGGAAAAAACGGAATTTGGGAAAAAATAAAACGGAATTTGGGAAAAAATAAAACGGATTTTATAGGGCCCTACATGTGTTTGTTGTCAGCTCATCGGCGCTCCTTCCGTGTTTAGACTGAGCGCGTGCGCAGGGTTGCCAGATTGCACTGATTAAGTAAAACACCAGGACAATAGCATATCCTTTTAAGGAGAAAAGCTATATTTGGGGGATTTAAGCTCTTTGCATCTGGCAACCACAAGCATGACTGCTAGTGGAGGCTTGTCATCAATGCAAACCCCAAAGAAAAAACACGTTTTATGGATAAACAAGGAGCGGACCAATATCGTGACTATTTAAAATCAATCGACACAAGCAGATATCGTTATCACGATTAAAATACGATTAATCGTGCAGCCCTACATCCATCCTTTTTTTTTTAAATATAACTGTGTTTGTCTGAACGAAGAATGTCATACACACCTAGATGACTCAAGGGAGAGGAAATCATGGGGTAATTAAAATGTGTGTGCACTGTCCCTTTAAGCACACCGCGTACAGTTCGTCTAGGTCTCAAATAGGGATGCCAACCGTTCTGTATAATACGGCATCGTCCCGTATTTAAGGCATGAATGAAGCAGTTTAGGCGGATAATGGTCATGAGTCCAACATTCAGCCATGCAAGAAAACATGCACTCTCTCTGAGGGAAGACGTAAACAAAAAGCCGGCTTTCACTATTGTAAGTTAACGTTATTAAATAGCTAGAGAAAAAAACATTTAAGTAACTATATTTAGGTAGAGTATTCTTAACCTCATTATTGAAACAAGTCTCAAGCACCAAAAGCAATCCTCAAAGTTCACTTTTTATTGAAAAATGTGTATTTTCATTTATTCATACATGGTTGTAACAACATTAAGTTTAAAATTAAGTGCCTCTGTTTAAAAAAATTGAAATAAAAAAACGTTCAGTTATTGTGCTTTTCAAATCATATAGGGCCTTTAAAATTACATTTACAAAAGAAAAGTTTATTAAGAATGAGAATATAAGGACATTGAGATATATTTAAGCCTGGTATTTTTAGATTTACTAATACAAAATGTTTAAATATATATATATATATATATATATGTTTAAATATATATATATATATATATATATATATATATATATATATATATATATATATATATATATATATATATTTTAGACAGGCACGTTCAATTGTGTCAATAGAAAGAAAAACAAGATAGATTTCTAGTTTCAACATTATTTGTTATTCATAAAACATTAGTTGTTGTTGGTTTCCCATTTTTGAATTCACAGTTGGTATATAATGCAAAAAAGATTGATAAAGTCAACAGATTTACCAGTCTCTGAGTTAAAATAAAGCCATATTATGTCATTCTGACCCTGACTACAAAACATTTAATTCACAAGTAAATATACATAATGATACATTTTATTTATAAAGCACTTTACATTTAAAAAAAAACTCAAAAGGCTACAAAGGAAGGAAAAATAATCAAATTAAGTAGTCCATCACATTTAATATTTTGTCTTTCTTTATAAACAAAATTAACTAAATCAAAAATTTGAGCCGGGAAAGTTTCTGAAATTAACAAAATCTGAAATGACCCAAATGTGTTGGTCTGAGAGCCTTTTATACACATACACACACACACACACACACACACACACAAATGACATACACTTTGTGGTACAGTACAAATATTTTGATTGTCCCTTATTTTCCTATAAAGAACCACGGTTATCCCTTATTATCTTGTCCAGAAGTTGGCAACCCAATCTCAAAGCACAGTTAAGGTCTACGTAGACTTTATTTTGTGGTATAATTATAAAAATGCCTCCTTTTCGAGATCTGCAAACGTTATAAAGCGCCACGAATGTCATGTACACAGCCGTTGATGTCAGTGAGGAGCTAATGCTCAGCTAACCCTGCTAGCTCAGCTCGACAGCTCTAAATACGACCCAGATAGACGGCAAATCAGACTTATAAATATTAATATGCCACAATAACAACGATTATGTAATCATTTATCTCACTGTGAGACTACGTGAGGTAAAACTTACCCTCGAGCAGGCGCTGAATGATGCTGTCTATGTTGAGTTTGTCGATGTCAGCCATGACTAGCCGATTAAATCACGAACACCACCAGTCAGAACACACAAGGGATGATTAATAAAAGTATTCCGCTCACAAATAAACAGATTTATAACAGAAAAAGCTTAAATATGGCTGTTTTGACGCGCGTGCTGCGGCGGAGGCTCACCGGCTCTGCGGAAGGACACGTTTTTCCCGCCTTAACCAACAGCCTTAGTGGGTGTAATCCGCCGCGCGGATGAATACGCACAGCTGTACGCATGAGGAAAAATAGTGCGGAGGAAATGGGAGTGAGCTAATCCGACTTCACAATAATGTGTGACGTTGAATGTTAATACTTTTTAGCTATATAATATGTATATAAATAATACGTGTCTAACTAAAACTAACTATATTTTCCTTATTACGTGATAATCAATGCAAATAAAAATAATTAGGCTTTTTAAAGGGACAGTGCACTTAAAAATAAAAATCTGTGATTATGTTTTCGCCCAGTTCCAAACGTTTTTTAAAGATTTTTTGTTTTTTTTCAATGGTTCACTATTCTTTTTTTATTATTATAGTAACATGAAACACAGAATGAAAACAATATTACATGCCAGGGAGCAGGAATATAATATACCTTTTAAACTATTCATAGTTTTTACCGCTTTCTTACTGGAAGAGTCAGAAATCAAACACACATACAATTTTAACTCTTCCAGAAAAAGGTTAAAGAAAGGCTTACACTTACAAAATGTACTTTTATGTACAAAATATTTGGCGAGGAACAAAATAAGAATGAGTAAAAAACATCTGATTGTTCTCTTTCAAAATCTATATAATCCAGAATAACATTTTCATATTTCAATGAAATTTCAGGAATTATATTGCCAAAAAATACTCAAAACAAATGAGACAAATTTTCAGTTTGGAGACCAAGGAGCAATTTACATCAAAATCATCCGAAATATATCTTTGTAGAAAACATTTTGTGGGATAGCACTGGTGTATTATTTTATAAGAGACTTATTTTAGCTTATTGTAGGTACAGAAATATTTTTTGAAGCAAAACCCTCACTCTAGCCCCGTTAATTTCACCTACACTGTAAAACATATATATATATATTGTTGGTTTAACTTAAAAAAGAAAAGTAACCTGGTTGCCTTAAAAATGTGAGTTTATTGAAGTTGAAAATTTGAGTTGATACAATGAAGGAAATTTGTTTAATAAATAGAAACTAAAAATATTATTGTATCTAAACCACATAAAAAATTGATTAAATCATGAAAATAGCACTATTTGGCATGTCAAACACACAATTACCCAATATGCTTACAAAATCTGTGTAGAAAGTTGTCGATTCTCAAAAATGTTAATTGTTATTAACTCATTTCAATTAACTCAAAATTTTAAGGCAACCAGGTCATTTATTTTTTATAAATTAAAATGCCATCATAAAAGATGGCATTCGGACAAGAGACCTCATTCTGGAACAAAGCACAAATACTCCTATTTTCAGACTTGGTGGCATAATTTACATGCACTCTAAAAAATTCTAAGCAAAAAACAACCCAATGTTGGGTTAAAATAATGACTATTATTTCAAAATGTTGTTTGAATGGGTCCATTTACTAGGGTTCAAACAACCCAATTTCTGGGTTTTTCCATTTCTAACCCAACTTAGGTTGTTTTTAACCCAGCATTTTTTAGAGTGTTTGTGTGTTAAACATCTTGTAATTAATTAATGCTAATTTAGTTTTTAAAACCATTGCATTACAATGCATATAAAAAAAGTTAAAAGTCAATTTCATCATCTCTTCTTTTCAGGAAATGTTTCGCCAGCGATCTCGTCAGATTGCAGAACACACTCAACCACAAACAGTGACACACTCTAAAAAGTGCTGGGTTAAAAACAACCCAAGTTGGGTTGGAAATGGACAAACCCAGAAATTGGGTTGTTTGAACCCTAGTAAATGGACCCATTCAACCAACCCAATTTGTCCATTTTCAACCCACTTTGGGTTGTTTTTAACCCAGCATTTTTTTAGAGCACAATCCAAACACACATATATTCTCCTGGGACCCAGAAGAAAAATTTGTATTTTCGAAATCGAATTTTGTATTCATACACTCTAAAAAATTCTGGATAAGTTGGGTCAAAAATGGACTAACCCAGTAGTTGGGTTGTTTTAACCCAGCAATTTGGTTGTCTTAAGCAAATATTTAACCCAACCACAGGGTTAAAACAACCCAATTGCTGGGTTAGTCCATTTTTGACCCGACATTGGGTTAAAACAAACCCAGCATTTTTTAGAGTGTATGTTATGATATGTCCTCTGTAGTTGACACCAGGACTCAGTTGTTAAAAAAGATTTAATGAAATGAAATTACATGTATAGGCAAAAACAATGAGATTTATTATTCATTTACGAATACATTTTTAAGTTTCAGGATTTTTTTTTAAAATAAACTTGTTTTAAAGATGATTCTGAGCTATGTTATAAAAGATATAACTGAATGCTTTGATATACCACACTCTAAAAAATGCTGGGTTAAAAACAACCCAGGTCGGGTTGAAAATGGACAAACCCAGAAATTGGGTTGTTTGAATGGGTCAATTTACTAGGGTTCAAACAACCCAAATTCTGGGTTTGTCTATTTCCAACGCAACTTGGGTTGTTTTTAACCCAGCATTTTTTAGAGTGCATCTTACTTTATGCAATACTGCAGGATTAAAACAACCCAATCGCTGCGTTAAAACAACCCAATTGCTGGGTTAGTCCATATTTGACCCAACATTGGGTTAAAACAACCCAGCATTTTTTAGAGTGCATCTTACTTTATGCAATATGTGGGTAAAATGGCCATACTTGGATTTTTCCATTCAATACAATGTACACTGCATATATTTTGCACACACTCTAAAAAATTCTGAGTAAAAAACAACCCAATGTTGGGTCAAATATGGACTAAGCCAGCAGTTGGGTTGTTTTAACCCAGCACTTGGGTTGTCTTAAGCAAATATTTGACCCAACCGCAGGATTAAAACAACCCACACTCTAAAAAATTCTGAGTAAAAACAACCCAATGTTGGGTCAAATATGGACTAACCCAGCAGTTGGGTTGTTTTAACCCACTGATTGGGTTGTCTTAAGCAAATATTTAAACCAACCGCAGGATTAATACAAGCCAATCGCTGGGTTAAAACAACCCAATTGCTGGGTTAGTCCATATTTGACCCAACATTGGGTTAAAACAACCCAGCATTTTTAGAGTGCAATCGCTGGGTTAAAACAACACACAAATATAATGTGTATTTGGTGCAATATGTAATAAAAAGGGAAGTGTAATAATGGGAGTAATAATTAGCAACATTTTAATAATAATAATACACTCTAAAAAATGCTGGGTTGTTTTAACCCAATGTTGGGTCCAATATGGACTAACCCAGTATTTTGGTTATTTTAACCCAGCGATTGGGTTGTTTTAATCCGGCGGTTGGGTTAAATATTTGCTTAAGACAACCCAATTGCTGGGTTGCTTTTTGTATCACTTTTACTCTGGACATGCTATCTGGCAACATAGGATTCCATTCATTATGCTAAGCTAAGCTAGCGGCGACCCTGCCAAACTAAAACAATGCACTGAGACAAAAATGCATTTGCTCACATATCTAAATGAAGGAAAGAAGTTGAATAAGCCCTATTTCTAAAAACGCTGGAGTGTTCCTTTAAGACCTTCATCATAAGGATTGTTGCAGTGGCTGTAAAATTAATAAACCCATCATAAGCAGTGGTGGAAAAAGTTTTCAGCACTTCAGTAAAAGTACAGGTAACCAGAGACATATTTACTTTAGTAAAAGTAGACGTACTACAACGACAACCCTACTTAAGTAAAAAGTACCTGATTTTAAATGTACTTTAAGTATTAAAAGTACTTGCATGACAATTTTTTCTCTTAATGTCTATATTCTAATAATTAAAAGAAGAAAACTGTGTCATTTAAATTAAGTTAGTTTTGGGTTAATGTAAGTGTGCTTACCATCTGATGCCCAGTTTACATTCTGACTTACAATTCTAGTTATCATGATCTGCAGAGTTAAATATCATTATCAGCTTAGGTGTATTTAAATCTTCATATTTTATGATATTTTTACCTTTTATAAAGGACATTTCCCCTCTAATCTTATTAAATATAGGCTACGCTTCAGGTTTCCCTTATATTCTTAAATTTGATCTATAAATTAAATTAGAATAAGACACTATAGGGCTGTTACCAATCTAATTAAATAATTTACACTGAAAAATTACAACTGCATTAAATAATGTTATGAGATTTGTATTTTTATATAGACAAATAAGAAATGTTGGAAAGTATGTTTAAACATGACCCTAAACCTCCAGTAGGGGGCAGCAGGTGAGTCTTATTGAGTGAGTCATTGAGTCGATTCATTCAAACGATTCATTCAAACGGCTGATTCATTCAAGAACGAGGCTTGTCGATTCTCAAAAATGCTCATTGTATTTGCTAAAACGTTAATTTCAATTAACTTAAAATTTTAAGGCAACCAGGTAACGTATTTTTGTAAATTATTTTTTTACAGTGTATTATAGATTTGCTTGCTGTGCTATAGTTTCACGATAAAATAATGTACACTCGAATCAATATTTCATGTCAATTTATTTATTTACCCATCACAAATTTCCAAGTAAATGTTAACGGGTAGCAAACACGATATAATCATATGTAAAAAAAAAAAAGAGTCTAGCTTAAATCCTGTCAATCATAGACCAGTGGGGGTGTGTCCGAGCGCACAGTGGAGCGCTGTGATTGGCTGAGGCTACTCCTGGTCCTTCTCCTCTCCGTGAGTGATGATGTGGACCAGATTCCGGTAGTCCAGGTTTCCCGCGGCATCCGGAGGGAATGCGGAGAACATCTGCTCCATCTGGGGGAAAAAACAACACAGTCACCGTATCCATGGCAACCGGGGATGTCCGTATCCATGGCAACCATCACCATCAGCACCAGCCTCACCTCCTCGGCGGAGAATCTATCCGCCTGCGTGGTCAACATCTCAGTGACGCTGGAGAGAGAGAGAGAGAGAGAGAGAGAGAGAGAGAGAGAGAGAGAGAGAGAGAGAGAGAGAGAGAGAGAGAGAGAGAGAGAGAGAGAGAGAGAGAGAGAGAGAGAGAGAGAGAGAGAGAGAGAGAGAGACCAAACATTTCAGGTCAAAACAAGCTCAAACTGGCATAAACCAGCCTGGTCTCATTGGAAAAACGTACCTGTGGCCAGTGTTGGGGTAATGCATTATAATATTGCATTTCACCCTTTAAAAAGTTACTAATTGCGTTACGTTACTTTTTTCACATGGGCTGGGCTTGTTTTTTATTAGATTATTAGGAACACCTGTTTAATTTCTCATTAATGCGATTATCTAATCAGCCAATCACATGGCAGTTCTTCAGTGCATTTAGGGGTGTGGTCCTGGTCAAGACAATCTCCTGAACTCCAAACTGAATGTCAGAATGGGAAAGAAAGGTGATTTAAGCCGTTTTGAGCGTGGCATGGTTGTTGGTGCCAGACGGGCCGGTCTGAGTATTTCACAATCTGCTCAGTTACTGGGATTTTCACACACAACCATTTCTAGGGTTTAGAGAGAATGGTGTGAAAAGGGAAGAGCATCCAGTATGCAGCAGTCCTGTGGGAGAAAATGCCTTGTTGATGCTCGAGGTCAGAGGAGAATGGGCCGACTGATTCAAGCTGATAGAAGAGCAACTTTGACTGAAATAACCACTCGTTACAACCGAGGTATGCAGCAAAGCATTTGTGAAGCCACAACACACACAACCTTGAGGCGGATGGGCTACACCAGCAGAAGACCCCACCGGGTGCCACTCATCTCCACTACAAAATAGGAAAAAGAGGCGACAATTTGCACAAGCTCACCAAAATTGGACAGTTGAAGACTGGAGAAATGTTGCCTGGTCTGATGAGTCTCGATTTCTGTTGAGACATTCAGATGGTAGAGTCAGAATTTGGCGTAAACAGAATGAGAACATGGATCCATCATGCCTTGTTCCCACTGTGCAGGCTGGTGGTGGTGGTGTAATGGTGTGGGGGATGTTTTCTTGGCACACTTTAGGCCCCTTAGTGCCAATTGGGCATCGTTTAAATGCCACGGCCTACCTGAGCATTGTTTCTGGCCATGTCCATCCCTTTATGACCACCATGTGCCCATCCTCTGATGGCTGCTTCCAGCAGGATAATGCACCATGTCACAAAGCTCAAATCATTTCAGATTGGTTTCTTGAACATGACAATGAGTTGACTGAACTAAAATGGCCGCCACAGTCCCCAGATCTCAACCCAATAGAGCATCTTTGGGATGTGGTGGAACGGGAGCTTCGTGTCCTGGATGTGCATCCCACAAATCTCCATCAACTGCAAGATGCTCTCCTATCAATATGGGCCGACATTTCTAAAGAATGCTTTCATCATCATGTTTGCCCAGAGGCTAAAGACTACAGCCAGCAGAGGGTGGCATGAGGATGGAGATCACACTCACAGCTCAGCTCGCAGCTTCAGGCATTCATTTAAACGGAGCTATGGTGAGCAATGGAAGTCTTTTAACTTCTCAAATTAATTTCTATGAAAGTTAAGCTTCCAAAGGCATGAACTGAAACGCGCCAGACTGAACTTGCGTTGTGAATGTATGCCGCGAGTGTCGCGATTACCTCAGCGCTCATCACGAGAGCTCATCAGCTCATTTATCTCACTCCTGCAGTTAGTGCTCAGTGCTGTGAGACTCGCGCGGCGACTCACTCATCATATTGAACACACACGTTCAGTTTTTAATTGTAGTGTCTCCTCTAACTCAGTCACTGTAATCCAGTAGCGGTGGCTTTGGGAATGGCCTCACAGGGCAGCGAAGCATTCTGGGAATTGTAGTCTTTCATCCCCATGAGACAAAAATACATTTTCTGTCTTGTCTCAGTCTAGAAAGCACCAAATGAAAAAAATAATTTCACATTTCTACTTCATTAATGACCCAGTTTAAATACAGATTCATCTTCTCAGCGCTGAAGTACCCCCTTAACAGTTAACACAATGAACATTTTTGAGAATTGACCACCTTTATTCAAATATTATTAAAAGATTTTTATTTTTTTTAAAGAAGCATATTGGGTAATTGTGTGTTTTATTTGTGATAACGCAGTGAAACATGCCACGTACATTGATGATTTATCAAATTTTTTATGTGGTTCAGATACAATAATATTTTGAGTTTATATTTATTAAACCAATTTCGTTCATTGTATCAACTCAAATTTTTAATTTCAATAAACTCAAAATTTTAAGACAAGCAGGTTTACTTACTGTTTTAGGTTAAACCAACAATATTTTTTTATAGTGTACACTCTAAAAAATTCTGAGTAAAAACAACCCAATGTTGGGTCAAATATAAACTAACCCAGCAGTTTGGTTGTTTTAACCCAGCGATTGGGCTGTCTTTAGCAAATATTTAACCCAACCGCAGGATTAAAACAACCCAATTGCTGGGTTAGTCCATATTGGACCCAACATTGGGTTAAAACAACCCAGCCTTTTTTAGAGTTTAGAGTGTACCTATTGGTACGTATTTTGTGGTTTGCTGACGTTACACTATAAAAAAATGCTGGGTTGTTTTGACCTAATGTTAATAATAATAATAATAATAATAGATTTTATTTATAATGCACTTTTCATTCCGAAGAATCTCAAAGTGCAACAAAGGGGGGGGGGGGGGGAATAACAACAAAAAATGAATAACAAGTAAAAATATAGAATACTACAAACAATCAACCAACACAGAAAACAGAACAGAAACAGAGCTGATGGTGAACAGAAACAGAGCTGATGGTGGACAGAAACAGAGCTGATGGTGAACAGAAACAGAGCTGATGGTGGACAGAAACAGAGCTGATGGTGAACAGAAACAGAGCTGATGGTGGACAGAAACAGAGCTGATGGTGAACAGAAACAGAGCTGATGGTGAACAGAAACAGAGCTGATGGTGACAGAAACAGAGCTGATGGTGAACAGAAACAGAGCTGATGGTGGACAGAAACAGAGCTGATGGTGGAAGTCTCTGTTAGCTCCGCAGCACACTGTGGTCCACTCCATGTTTCAGATTTCTCCCAGCGGCAGTGTCCCGATGACATCGCCGAGGCACGACAGCTGAAGACCAGATGATGGGTCTTCTTCATGATGATTCAAACGATGGGGATCGCTGCAGCACCATGCAGGAGGCAGAACATTCCTCCGGGCACTTCTGTGGACACACCGGGGCCGGCGCAGAAGTCCAAGCCGCTCCACGGTCGCAATGCAGGACGGAACAGCGGCGCAGCCGAGAAGCAGAACATCCCAACATCATGCCGGACGCCGACGACGAGAGCCCGGATGACGCTAGCCCGGTGCAAACCTCAGCCACCATGCAGCCCAAGCCCAAGGGAGACCACCAGTGAGCACCCGCGGCGAGAAACATCAAATGTCCTCCAAACCAGAAACCAACCGCAGCAATTCAAACGTAAACATTAGAGAAGCGGTGGAAAACGGCGAAACGACGAACAACGACTTCTCAGTGGCTGCCAGCAATCAGCAACAGTCCCAATTGTAGCTCTGACTGTTAGACTAGTCACAAACATAAGGAAATAAAATAAAATGTAAATCTAATAGTACATTAACATGATTTGTTGTGGGTGGAGAAGCGGCGAACAGACAACGCCAGCGTCCTCTCCCCCACGTTGCCTAGCAACCAAAATGTTGGGTCAAATATGGACTAACCCAGCGATTGGGTTGTTTAAACCCTGCGGTCAGGTTAAATATTTGCTTAAGACAACCCAATCGCTGGGTTAAAACAACCCCATTGCTGGGTTAGTCCATAATTGACCCAACATTGGGTTGTTTCTTACCCAGAATTTTTCAAAGTGTGGTAAATTTTTGCAAATAATGCCATAAACATGCGCATAATCACGTACTATTCCTTCCTCAGGATGCCTTTTCCCTCAGGGTCGAACACTTTGAAGGCGTTGAGGATGGTCTCCTCGGGGTCCGCACCTGTAAGCAGACATGATTGGTCATCAGGTCACATGATCGGGCACACCTCTGTGTGCACACCTGCCTTTGAGCTTCTCTCCGAACATGGTGAGGAATACGGTGAAGTTAATGGGGCCGGACGCCTCCTTCAGCATCTCGTCGATCTCCTCCTGTTTCACATTCAGTCGCCCTGTCCCAAACACAGAAGAGGTGCATGATGGGAAACCGCCATCATCATCAAACTAGAAAAAAAGGTACAGTGCTGTCACTGGGGCGGCACACCTAAGGTGCAAAACCGAAAGGGCACTATATGCACTCTTAAAGCACTGGGGCCGTATTCACAAAACATCTTAAAGGAACACTCCAGCGTTTTTAGAAATAGGGCTTATTCATCTTCTCTCTTTCATTTAGATATGTGCGCAAATGCATTTTTGTCTCAGTGCATTGTTTTAGTTTGCATATTAATCCACAAACTTTCATAATTTATAT
>NC_090174.1:63237176-63382176 GCF_024679245.1 Pseudorasbora parva | reverse complement strand
GGGCGCGGATGATGGGCTTTTGTAGATCAGCTGTGTGTTGTCTACTGGCCGATATAAATAACACATGTCCTGTTTAGGAAGTGACAGGTAGATGATGATCCTACACACACACACACACACACACACACACACACCCCTTTAACCTCCCCATCACAGAAACATCTGCAGAACAATAGATTGAAATAAAAAATTTGGCCGATTTATAAGCCTTTTTAACTAGTGAGGACCAGTCCAATGTCAAACTACTGAGTTGTTTTCATATTTTACTGTATAAGTGAGGACATTTGTGCCCTCACAAGTATTCCCATACAAGGAACACACACACACACACACACACACACAAACACACACAGCCCCTAAACCTACCCATCACAGGAAACATTCTGCATTTTTACTTTCTTAACAAAACTCCTCCTGTATGATTTATAAGCCTTTTGAAAAGTAGGGGCCGCTGGCTGGTGATCTCAGGATTTACTATCCTTAGGGGGACATTTGGTCCCCACAATGTAATATAAACAAGGGCACACACACACACACACACACAGTGGTTTAGAATGACAGGCCTTGTCCTCGGAGGACAGACAGAAGAAGCGCTCAGCTGTTTGCTGTCCAGCTCTCTCCTCAGCTCTCCTCCTCTGCGGTTATTTCAGGATCCGCTTTAGGAGCTCAGTGGAGCTGAATGGACCCTCAGAGACTCAGAGCTGATAATGCTCTCAGAACCGAGCCTCTGAAAGGCACCGGCAAATCAATAGCCTACTGACGTTTTTAAAAATGGAGTATTGCAGTGTTTTCCTATGGATGATTTATCAGTGCGCGTTTCTCGTAATCTTGGATCAGAATAACAGCGACTCAATCTCTCCTCTGATGACAAGGGACTACAGTTTTTCTTGCCGTTTCAGGCCAACTGAATGACAGACGGATGGATGGATGGATGGATGGATGGACGGACGGACGGACGGATGGACCGATGGATGAATGGATAAACAGATAGACGGATGGACGGACTGACGGATGGATGGATGGATGGATGGATGGATGGATGGATGGATGGATGGATGGATGAACAGATGGATGGATGGACAGACAGACGGACGGACAGATAGACAGATGGATGGATGGATGGATGGATGGATGGATGGATGGATGAACAGATGGATGGATGGACAGACAGACGGACGGACAGATAGACAGATGGATGGATGGATGGATGAACAGATAGACGGTTGGATGGACAGACAGACGGACGGACAGATGGATGGATGGATGGATGGATGGATGGATGGATGGATGGATGGATGGATGGATGGATGGACTGACAGATGGATGGATGGACAGATAGACGGATGGACAGACAGACAGATGGATGGACAGATGGATGGATGGATAGACAGATGGATGGACAGATGGATGGATGGATAGACAGATAGATGGATGGATGGATTAATGGATGGATAGATGGAGGGACAGAGGGATGGACAGATGGATGGATGGAGGGAGGGATAGACAGATGGATAGATCGATGGATAGACAGATGGATGGATGATAGATGGATGGACAGATAGACGGATGGATGGATGGATGGATGGATGGATGGAAGTGACCAATTCCATTCATACTCACACTCATGAACTGAAAGATGACTCTTATATTGCGAGTCTCGGCTGATTCTCACTGTTATGAGAACACATTATCCCACGAGTCCTGCTGTAAACACACACACACATACACACACACACACACACACACACACACACTCACACACACTCACTCACACATTGAGCTATCAGTAACACAATGCACAGCTGGGACGTCCTGCATGACACGCGTGTTCACATGCCAAACCTGTTACCAGTGAGATGAAGATGAACTGTCTGCACACACACACACACACACACACACACACACGTGTGAGACGCTACACTGCTCAGACACAAAACCACAACAGAGGGACTCCTGGTTATATTTAACAGTAGAGAGTGTAGAGTTCATCAGGACCTGCGGTGTGTGTCTCCGAGTCTAATTCAGGCCAATCTGATCATATCTATGATAAAACATCTGATCATATCTATAATATGACATCTGATCATATCTATGATAAAACATCTGATCATATCTATAATATGACATCTGATCATATCTATGATATAACATCTGATCATATCTATGACATAACATCTGATCATATCTATGATATAACATCTGATCATATCTATAATATAACATCTGATCATATCTATGATATAACATCTGATCATATCTATGATATAACATCTGATCATATCTATGATATAACATCTGATCATATCTATAATATGACATCTGATCATATCTATGATATAACATCTGATCATATCTATGACATAACATCTGATCATATCTATGATATAACATCCGATCATATCTATAATATAACATCTGATCATATCTATGATATAACATCTGATCATATCTATAATATAACATCTGATCATATCTATGATATAACATCTGATCATATCTATGACATAACATCTGATCATATCTATGATATAACATCCGATCATATCTATAATATAACATCTGATCATATCTATGATATAACATCTGATCATATCTATAATATAACATCTGATCATATCTATGATATAACATCTGATCATATCTATAATATAACATCTGATCATATCTATAATATAACATCTGATCATATCTATAATATAACATCTGATCATATCTATAATATAACATCTGATCATATCTATGATATAACATCTGATCATATCTATGATATAACATCTGATCATATCTATGACATAACATCTGATCATATCTATGATATAACATCCGATCATATCTATAATATAACATCCGATCATATCTATGATATAACATCTGATCATATCTATAATATAACATCTGATCATATCTATGATAAAACATCTGATCATATCTATAATATAACATCTGATTATATCTATGATATAACATCTGATCATATCTATAATATAACATCTGATCATATCTTTAATATAACATCTGATCATATCTATAATATAACATCTGATCATATCTATAATATAACATCTGATCATATCTATGATATAACATCTGATCATATCTATGATATAACATCTGATCATATCTATAATATAACATCCGATCATATCTATGACATAACATCTGATCATATCTATGATATAACATCCGATCATATCTATAATATAACATCCGATCATATCTATGATATAACATCTGATCATATCTATAATATAACATCTGATCATATCTATGATATAACATCTGATCATATCTATAATATAACATCTGATCATATCTATAATATAACATCTGATCATATCTATGATATAACATCCGATCATATCTATAATATAACATCCGATCATATCTATGATATAACATCCAATCATATCTATGATATAACATCTGATCATATCCATAATATAACATCTGATCATATCTATAATATAACATCTGATCATATCTATAATATAACATCTGATCATATCTATAATATAACATCCGATCATATCTATGATATGACATCTGATCATATCTATGATATAACATCTGATCATATCTATAATATAACATCTGATCATATCTATGATATAACATCTGATCATATCTATGATATAACATCTGATCATATCTATGATATAACATCCGATCATATCTATGATATAACATCTGATCATATCTATGACATAACATCTGATCATATCTATGATATAACATCCGATCATATCTATAATATAACATCCGATCATATCTATGATATAACATCTGATCATATCTATAATATAACATCTGATCATATCTATGATAAAACATCTGATCATATCTATAATATAACATCTGATTATATCTATGATATAACATCTGATCATATCTATAATATAACATCTGATCATATCTTTAATATAACATCTGATCATATCTATAATATAACATCTGATCATATCTATAATATAACATCTGATCATATCTATGATATAACATCTGATCATATCTATGATATAACATCTGATCATATCTATAATATAACATCCGATCATATCTATGACATAACATCTGATCATATCTATGATATAACATCCGATCATATCTATAATATAACATCCGATCATATCTATGATATAACATCTGATCATATCTATAATATAACATCTGATCATATCTATGATATAACATCCGATCATATCTATAATATAACATCCGATCATATCTATGATATAACATCCAATCATATCTATGATATAACATCTGATCATATCCATAATATAACATCTGATCATATCTATAATATAACATCTGATCATATCTATAATATAACATCTGATCATATCTATAATATAACATCCGATCATATCTATGATATGACATCTGATCATATCTATGATATAACATCTGATCATATCTATAATATAACATCTGATCATATCTATGATATAACATCTGATCATATCTATGATATAACATCTGATCATATCTATGATATAACATCCGATCATATCTATGATATAACATCTGATCATATCTATAACATCTGATCATATCTATGATATAACATCCGATCATATCTATGATATGACATCTGATCATATCTATGATATAACATCCGATCATATCTATGATATGACATCTGATCATATCTATGATATAACATCTGATCATATCTATAATATAACATCTGATCATATCTATGATATAACATCTGATCATATCTGATATAACATCTGATCATATCTATGATATAACATCCGATCATATCTATAATATAACATCTGATCATATCTATGATAAAACATCTGATCATATCTATGATAAAACATCTGATCATATCTATGATATAACATCTGATCATATCTATGATATAATATCTGATCATATCTATAATATAACATCTGATCATATCTATAATATAACATCTGATCATATCTATGATATAACATCTGATCATATCTATGATATAATATCTGATCATATCTATAATATAACATCTGATCATATCTATAATATAACATCTGATCATATCTATGATATAATATCTGATCATATCTATGATATAACATCCGATCATATCTATGATATAACATCCGATCATATCTATAAAATAACATCTGATCATATCTATGATATAACATCTGATCATATCTATGATATAACATCTGATCATATCTATAATATAACATCTGATCATATCTATAATATAACATCTGATCATATCTATAATATAACATCCGATCATATCTATGATATAACATCTGATCATATCTATAATATAACATCTGATCATATCTATAATATAACATCTGATCATATCTATGATATAACATCTGATCGTATCTATGATATAATATCTGATTATATGTATAATATAACATCTGATCATATCTATAATATAACATCTGATCATATCTATAATATAACATCCGATCATATCTATAATATAACATAACATCCGATCATATCTATAATATAACATCTGATCATATGTATAATATAACATCTGATCATATCTATGATATAACATCCGATCATATCTATAATATAACATCTGATCATATGTATAATATAACATCTGATCATATCTATGATATAACATCCGATCATATCTATGATATAACATCTGATCATATCTATAATATAACATCTGATCATATCTATAATATAACATTTGATCATATAACATCTGATCGTATCTATGATATAATATCTGATCATATGTATAATATAACATCTGATCATATTTATGATATAACATCCGATCATATCTATAATATAACATCTGATCATATCTATGATATAACATCTGATCATATCTATAATATAACATCTGATCATATCTATAAAATAACATAACATCCGATCATATCTATAATATAACATCTGATCATATCTATGATATAACATCTGATCATATCTATGATATAACATCTGATCATATCTATAATATAACATCTGATCATATGTATAATATAACATCTGATCATATCTATGATAAAACATCTGATCATATGTATAATATAACATCTGATTATATCTATGATATAACATCTGATCATATCTATGATATAACATCCGATCATATCTATGATATAACATCTGATCATATCTATAATATAACATCTGATCATATCTATAATATAACATCTGATCATATCTATGATATAACATCTGATCATATCTATAATATAACATCTGATCATATCTATGATAAAACATCTGATCATATGTATAATATAACATCTGATCATATCTATAATATAACATCTGATCATATCTATAATATAACATCTGATCATATCTATGATATAACATCTGATCATATCTATGATATAACATCTGATCATATCTATGATATAACATCTGATCATATCTATAACATCTGATCATATCTATGATATAACATCCGATCATATCTATGATATGACATCTGATCATATCTATGATATAACATCTGATCATATCTATGATATAACATCTGATCATATCTATGATATAACATCTGATCATATCTATAATATAACATCTGATCATATCTATGATATAATATCTGATCATATCTATGATATAACATCCGATCATATCTATGATATAACATCCGATCATATCTATAATATAACATCTGATCATATCTATGATATAACATCTGATCATATCTATGATATAACATCTGATCATATGTATAATATAACATCTGATCATATCTATGATATAACATCTGATCATATCTATGATATAACATCTGATCATATCTATGATATAACATCTGATCATATCTATGATATAACATCTGATCATATCTATGATATAACATCTGATCATATCTATGATATAACATCTGATCATATGTATAATATAACATCTGATCATATCTATAACATCTGATCATATCTATGATATAACATCTGATCATATGTATAATATAACATCTGATCATATCTATAATATAATATCTGATCATATCTATGATATAACATCTGATCATATCTATGATATTGTCACATGCCTGTCCTGTCTTGTGTGCACATGTGGGTTTTGTCATGTCTCCGGTCTACTGTCAACTCCGGCCTTCTTGTTATCTGATTATTGGTTTATTTGCCCCACCTGTTCTCCCTCATTATCTGCCTTGTTTGTTCCCTTTATAATCTCCTTGTGTTTGTCAGTCTGGGTTGGATCCTTGTGTAATGTCTGCGTCTCCCGTTCTCCCTGTGATTCTGTTGGTTTGTTTAAGTTTATATTTTATTATTCTATTGTGTGTTTTTCCCCCTCGTGGGTTTTGTTTTGAGTTTATGTTTTATTTGTTATAAATAAATATATCATTTTCTGCACTTGAGTCCTCGCACCCCTTCCTTTGTTTGTGACGTGACAGAAGGATCCAACCATACAATGAGGACTCAGCAGAGAAGTTCTCCCTCGGTGCCAGTTCCGGGGGTCCCGAGTCCGGGAATCCCGAGTCCGGACATGGCTTGGAGGGCCGTAATGGGAGGGTTTGTGGTGGCAGTCCTGCATGCTTGGGAAAAGCACAGGGTGTCATCCACCACTCCGGTGGTCCCAGTTCCGGTGGATCGTGCTCCGGTGGTCCCTGTGCCGGTGGATCGTGTTCCGGTGGTCCCTGTGCCGGTGGATCGTGCTCCGGTGGTCCCTGTGCCGGTGGATCGTGCTCCGGTGGTCCCTGTGCCGGTGGATCATGTTCCGGTTGTCCCTGTGCCGGTGGATCGTGCTCCGGTGGTCCCTGTGCCGGTGGATCATGCTCCGATGGTCCCTTTGCCGGTGGATCGTGCTCCGGTGGTCCCTGTGCCGGTGGATCGTGCTCCGGTGGTCCCTGTGCCGGTGGATCGTGTTCCGGTGGTCCCTGTGCCAGTGGATCATGTTCCGGTGGTCCCTGTGCCGGTGGACTCCGTTCCGGTGGTCCCGAGTCCGGAAACGGCCTGGAGGGCTGTGATGGGATGCTTTGTGGTGGCAGTCCTGCATGCGTGGAAGGAGCACAGGGCTTTATCCGAAGCCCCGGAGGCAGTTCCGGTGGTCCCAGTTCCGGTGGATCGTGTGCCGGTGGTCTCAGTTCCGGCGGATCGTGTTCCGGTGGTCCCTGTGCAGGTGGATCGTGTTCCGGTGGTCCCAGTTCCGGCAGATCATGTTCCGGTGGTCCCAATGCCAGCAGATCGTATTCCGGTGGTCCCAGTGCCGGTGGATACTGCTGGACTGGAGAAGTTTCCCCAACGCCCTGCCTGCGCCGCTGAGGCGCCCTGCTCTCCCTGCGCCGCTGAGGCGCCCTGCTCTCCCTCCGCCGCTGAGGCGCCCTGCTCTCCCTGCGCCGCTGAGGCGCCCTGCTCTCCCTGCGCCGCTGAGGCGCCCTGCTCTCCCTGCGCCCCTGAGGCGCCCTGCTCTCCCTGCGCCCCTGAGCAGTCCTGCTCTCCGTGCGCCGCTGAGGCGTCCTGCTCTCCGTGCGCCGCTGAGGCGTCCTGCTCTCCCTGCGCCGCTGAGGCGTCCTGCTCTCCGTGCGCCGCTGAGGCGTCCTGCTCTCCGTGCGCCGCTGAGACGTCCTGCTCTCCGTGCGCCGCTGAGGCGTCCTGCTCTCCGTGCGCCGCTGAGGCGTCCTGCTCTCCGTGCGCCGCTGAGGCGTCCTGCTCTCCGTGCGCCGCTGAGGCGTCCTGCTCTCCGTGCGCCGCTGAGGCGTCCTGCTCTCCGTGCGCCGCTGAGGCGCCCTGCTCTCCGTGCGCCGCTGAGGCGCCCTGCTCTCCGTGCGCCGCTGAGGCGCCCTGCTCTCCGTGCGCCGCTGAGGCGCCCTGCTCTCCGTGCGCCGCTGAGGCGCCCTGCTCTCCGTGCGCCGCTGAGGCGCCCTGCTCTCCGTGCGCCGCTGAGGCGCCCTGCTCTCCGTGCGCCGCTGAGGCGCCCTGCTCTCCGTGCGCCGCTGAGGCGCCCTGCTCTCCGTGCGCCGCTGAGGCGTCCTGCTCTCCGTGCGCCGCTGAGGCGTCCTGCTCTCCGTGCGCCGCTGAGGCGTCCTGCTCTCCGTGCGCCCCTGAGGCGTCCTGCTCTCCGTGCGCCGCTGAGGCGTCCTGCTCTCCGTGCGCCCCTGAGGCGTCCTGCTCTCCGTGCGCCGCTGAGGCGTCCTGCTCTCCGTGCGCCGCTGAGGCGTCCTGCTCTCCGTGCGCCGCTGAGGCGTCCTGCTCTCCGTGCGCCGCTGAGGCGTCCTGCTCTCCGTGCGCCGCTGAGGCGCCCTGCTCTCCGTGCGCCGCTGAGGCGCCCTGCTCTCCGTGCGCCGCTGAGGCGCCCTGCTCTCCGTGCGCCGCTGAGGCGCCCTGCTCTCCGTGCGCCGCTGAGGCGCCCTGCTCTCCGTGCGCCGCTGAGGCGTCCTGCTCTCCGTGCGCCGCTGAGGCGTCCTGCTCTCCGTGCGCCGCTGAGGCGTCCTGCTCTCCGTGCGCCGCTGAGGCGTCCTGCTCTCCGTGCGCCGCTGAGGCGTCCTGCTCTCACCGCTCCTCCCTGGCGCCCCCTGCACTCACCGCGCCACCCAGGAGTCCTGCTCTCACCGCGCCGCCCTGGCCGCCTGAACTCTGCGGGCCGCCTGAACTCGGTGGGCCTCCCGACCTCGGCGGGCCGTCCTGGCCATTCGAACTTTGTGTGCCACCGTGGCCTCTTGAACTTTTTGTTTTCCTTGTCCCTCCCTTGTTTACCCCTCCCTTGTCTGTTTCTTCCTGGTCTGTCCCTCCCGTGCCCCCCTGGTCAGTCCCCCCCGTGCCCCCCTGGTCAGTCCCTCCCGTGCCCCCCTGGTCAGTCCCTCCCGTGCCCCCCTGGTCAGTCCCTCCCGTGCCCCCCTGGTCAGTCCCTCCCGTGCCCCCCTGGTCTGTCCCTCCCGTGCCCCCCTGGTCTGTCCCTCCCGTGCCGCCCTGGTCTGTCCCTCCCGTCCCGCCCTGGTCTGTCCCGCCCGTCCCTAGTGGAGCGTCTGGTAGCCGCTCCTTAAGGAGGGGGTAATGTCACATGCCTGTCCTGTCTTGTGTGCACATGTGGGTTTTGTCATGTCTCCGGTCTACTGTCAACTCCGGCCTTCTTGTTATCTGATTATTGGTTTATTTGCCCCACCTGTTCTCCCTCATTATCTGCCTTGTTTGTTCCCTTTATAATCTCCTTGTGTTTGTCAGTCTGGGTTGGATCCTTGTGTAATGTCTGCGTCTCCCGTTCTCCCTGTGATTCTGTTGGTTTGTTTAAGTTTATATTTTATTATTCTATTGTGTGTTTTTCCCCCTCGTGGGTTTTGTTTTGAGTTTATGTTTTATTTGTTATAAATAAATATATCATTTTCTGCACTTGAGTCCTCGCACCCCTTCCTTTGTTTGTGACGTGACAGATATAACATCTGATCATATCTATAGTATAACATCTGATCATATCTATAATATAATATCTGATTACATTTATGAATGTGATTGTGTCTCTGCAATATAAAGCCACAGAGCAAATGATGAAATACAATCGCTCCACTGGGTCTTTATTTATATTCCTCCGGCTGAGCTGTGCAAAATCAATACTGGGTTCTGTGAGCTTCAAATCAATCAACAGGATCAATAAAACCAATAACCCCGATCAATATGTCATCTGTGACCCTCAAACAGAACCTTTGGCTGCAAAAGGGTTCGATTTTAGCAGCTCGGTTTCCTAATCATTTACATTTTCATCAGAAAACACACTTGAGAAGTGAATTCGGCTCGTGAAATAGAAATTTGACAATAGGATGAAAGGGACAGTTCACCCAAAAATATAAAATTAGCATAGCCTATGTTGCTAGCATGAATTAGCACAATACTATACCATTAATAAACATTAGGCCGATTTAGTGTTTTGTTTACATGAATTAGCATATTGTTAACATGTTTAAAACATGCTTTAACACTTTGCTAGCATGAATTTACACATTGCTACAATACTTAGCAAATTGTTAAACACGCCCCCTCTCACCCCTCACCAAACACACCCCCTCTCTAAACCACACCCCTCACCAAACACACCCCCTCTCTAAACCACACCCCTCACCAAACACGCCCCCTCTCTAAACCATACCCCTCATCAAACACGCCCCCCCTCTAAACCACACCCCTCACCAAACACGCCCCCTCTCTAAACCACACCACGCCCCTAACCAAACACGCCCCCTCTCTAAACCACACCCCTCACCAAACACACCCCCTCTCTAAACCACACCCCTCATCAAACACGCCCCCCCTCTAAACCACACCCCTTACCAAACACGCCCCTCTCTAAACCACACCCCTCACCAAACACGCCCCCTCTCTAAACCACACCCCTCACCAAACACGCCCCCTCTCTAAATCACACCACACCCCTCACCAAACACGCCCCTCTCTAAACCACACCCCTCACCAAACACGCCCCTCTCTAAACCACACCCCTCACCAAACACGCCCCCTCTCTAAACCACACCCCTCACCAAACATGCCCCTCTCTAAACCACACCCCTCACCAAACACGCCCCCTCTCTAAACCACACCCCTCACCAAACACGCCCCCTCTCTAAACCACACCCCTCACCAAACACGCCCCCTCTCTAAACCATGCCCCTCACCAAACACGCCCCCTCTCTAAACCACACCCCTCACCAAACACGCCCCCTCTCTAAACCACACCCCTCACCAAACACGCCCCCTCTCTAAACCACACTCTCACCAAACACGCCCCCTCTCTAAACCACACCCCTCACCAAACACGCCCCCTCTCTAAACCACACCCCTCACCAAACACGCCCCCTTACACATTACTGACATTACTTAGGAAATTGTTAACATGATTTAACACATTGCTAACATGACTTAGCTTGTTTTACTGCATTGCTAACATGAATTAGCTTGTTTTAACACATTGCTAACATGAATTAGCTTTTTTAACACACTGCTAACATGAATTAGCTTGTTTTAACACATTGCTAACATGAATTAACTTGTTTTAACACATTGCTAACATGAATTAACTTGTTTTAACACATTGCTAACATGAATTAGCTTGTTTTAACACATTGCTAACATGAATTAACTTGTTTTAACACATTGCTAACATGAATTAGCTTGTTTTAACACATTGCTAACATGAATTAACTTGTTTTAACACACTGCTAACATGAATTAGCTTGTTTTAACACATTGCTAAGATGAATTAGCTTGTTTTAGCACATTGCTAACATGAATTAGCTTGTTTTAACACACTGCTAACATGAATTAGCTTGTTTTTCCACACTGCTAACATGAATTAGCTTGTTTTAACACATTGCTAACATGAATTAGCTTGTTTTAACACATTGCTAACATGAATTAGCTTGTTCTAACACATTGCTAACATGAATTAGCTTGTTTTAACACACTGCTAACATGAATTAGCTTGTTTTAACACATTGCTAACATGAATTAGCTTGTTTTAACAAACTGCTAACATGAATTAGCTTTTTTAACACATTGCTAACATGAATTAGATTGTTTTTACACATCACTAGCATGTTTTAACACATTGCTATCATGAATTAGCTTGTTTTAACACACTGCTAACATGAATTAGCTTGTTTTAACACACTGCTAACATGAATTAGCTTTTTTTAACACATTGCTAACATGAATTAGATTGTTTTTACACATCACTAGCATGTTTTAACACATTGCTATCATGAATTAGATTGTTTTTACACATCACTAGCATGTTTTAACACATTGCTATCATGAATTAGCTTGTTTTAACACACTGCTAACATGAATTAGCTTGTTTTAACACACTGCTAACATGAATTAGCTTTTTTTAACACATTGCTAACATGAATTAGATTGTTTTTACACATCACTAGCATGTTTTAACACATTGCTATCATGAATTAGCTTGTTTTAACACACTGCTAACATGAATTAGCTTGTTTTAACACACTGCTAACATGAATTAGCTTTTTTTAACACATTGCTAACATGAATTAGATTGTTTTTACACATCACTAGCTTGTTTTAACACATTGCTATCATGAATTAGCTTGTTTTTACACATCACTAGCTTGTTTTAACACATTGCTATCATGAATTAGCTTGTTTTTACACATCACTAGCATGTTTTAACACATTGTTAACACAAATTATGTGACTCGCCGTCATATCTGTCTCCGTAAAGGGACCGAGTCTCTTCAGAAAGTTTGGACAAACCTGTTCGATGGTGGGACAGAAATCTTTCAGACTTCATTAAAATATCTTCTTTTCGAATATAGTTTGAAGTTTAAAGTAGTTTTAACGCTTCAAGTTTGACGGTTTTGAAGCCAATACAGTACAGTCCCTGACAAAAGTCTTGTCGCTTATCTATTTTCTGGTCTCTCCTCATCAATTTAATTAATTCATTGGTGTTAGAAATAGCTCATATGAAAAGCTAAAACCCTCCCAAATGATGTTTAATGCACTGAAATAAATAATGTTCACAGAAAAAATATTTATCATTTAATCAAGACGGAAAGGTCAAATTTTGGCAAGACAAAAGTTTTGTCGCCTATACAGAATTGGAACAAATTTACAGCAAATACAAAAATATGTCAGCAAATTAAGTTGTGGTGCTGTGAGATCCAAATGTAATATCTTGTATGACTTCCATGAGCTTGAAGGACTGCATCCATGCGGTTTGGCAAGGATTCATACAATTTATTGATGAAGTCATCAGGAATAGCTAAGAAAGCAGTCTTGCATGCCTCCCAGAGTTCATCAATATTCTTTGGTTTCGTCTTCCATGCGTCCTCTTTCATCCTACCCCACATATGCTCAATGATGTTCATGTCTGGTGACTGGGCTGGCCAATCCTGGAGCATCTTGATCTTCTTCGCCTTGAGGAACTTTGATGTGGAGATGGAAGTATGCGATGGAGCACCGTCCTGCTGCAGAATTTGGCCTCTTTTATGGTTGGGAATATAAGAGGTAGCTAAGATTTCTCGGTATTTTAGACTATTGATGTTGCCTTCCACCCTGCAGATCTCTCGCACACCCCCATACTGGATGTAACCCCAGACCATGATTTTTCCGCCACCAAACTTCACTGTTTTCTGGGTGAATCTCGGATCCATTCTGGCTCCAGTTAGTCTCCTGCAATATTTGCGGCGACTGTGGTGTAATTCAACAGAAGATTCATCTGAAAATCCACCTTCTGCCACTTTTCTAGCGTCCATCCTTTTAGCAGGCTGTGGGCCTTGGCAAAACCCGTTTTTTCAATTGTCTTTTGTTTAGTGCTGGCTTCCGGGCACTGATTCCACCATGGAGGCCATTTCGAGACAGAATCCGACAAACTGTTCTGGTTGACACAGGGACTTCAGGTGACCAGGTCTCGTGGAGCTCTGCTGCAGTGGAAAATGGGCTGGCCTTGGATTTTCGAGCCAACAAACGGTCCTCTCGAGCAGTTGTCTTGCGGGGTCTGCCTGACCTGGGCTTGTCAAAAACGTCTCCAGTCTCTTCAAATCTTTTTTTTAATCCTCTGTACTTGACGCTGAGACACATTGAAGGAGTCTGCCACATCAGCAGTGGATCTGGTCTTCAGCCTCTTGATAATCAAAACTTTAGTCTCAGGGTGAATCTTAGGCATGTTTGCAGAGGTCTAGTTGCAGTTGATGTGAAGGTCTAGTGTACTGGGGTTCTTTTTATACACACTTGAGACCTAATTGATCCATTATTAGTCACAGGTGAAGCCCATATGACAAGGCGACAACACTTATGTCTTTGCAAAAATTGACTCAATGGGCTTTACCAAGCTGTGAAAGTTTAGTTTTTCACTGAAACATTATCACAAAAGCTGGTGGGATTAAAATGAGCCATTTCCTGTAAAAAATCTTGATTAGAAATATATTTCAGCGGCACTTTAGGTCAATTTGTACACAAGCGACAAGACTTTTGTCAGGGACTGTATATCAGCAAGTTAGATTAGCATGTTGCTAGCTTGAATTAGCACAATGCTAGCATTAATAAACATTTTTTAACATGAATTAAAATATTGTTAACATGTTAGCAAAGCATGTTTCATTGCTAACATGAATTAACTTGTTTTACCGCATTGCTAACATGAATTAGCTTGTTTTAACACATTGCTATCATGAATTAGCTTGTTTTACTGCATTGCTAACATGAATTAGCTTGTTTTACTGCATTGCTAACATGAATTAGCTTGCTTTACTGCATTGCTAACATGAATTAGCTTGTTTTAACACATTGTTAACATGAATTAGATTGTTTTTACACATCACTAGCATGTTGTAACACATTGCTAACACAAATTAGCTTGTTTTAACACATTGTTAACATGAATGAGCTTGTATTAGGATATTGCTAACATAAATTAGATTGTTTTTACACATCACTAGCATGTTTAACACACTGTTAAAACGAATTTGCTTGTTTTACTACATTGCTAACATGACTTAGCAAATTGTTTTTGTCATAATTTGGCTCTTTTGAGCATTCCGTTACTGAAAAACAATGGGATTTTTACGAGTTCTGATCATCATTCCTGATAGTCGGATCCTCCTGAAGGGCTAGTCTGAGTTTAGTCACAAAAACAATAATACGTTTATTAGCATTCCTTTCTCGAGCCACCTTATTAATAGCAGAAATATTAATATGCTAGAAACCTCACACATTAAAACTCAGTGAAGTGTCTTTATATGGCAGAAATACACTGCAAAAAATGCTTTTCTTCCTCAGTATTTTTGTCTTGTTTCCAGTCCGAACATCTAAACATTCTTAAAACAAGAAGTATTTACTAGACAAGCAAAAATAATTGTCTTGTTTTGGGGAAAATAACTCAAATGAAGAGAGTTTTTGCTTAAAATAAGATAAATAATCTGCCAATGGGGTGAGATAAATAATCTTAATTCAAACAGAAAACAAGATTATTTTACTCACCCCATTGGCAGATTATTGATCTTATTTTAAGCAAAAACTCTCTTCATTTTGAGTTATTTTCCCCAAAACAAGACAATTACTTCTTATTTTAAGAATTTTTATACAATTAGACTAGAAACAAGACAAAAATACTGATTAAGAAAAGCATATTTTGCAGTGTAGTGAGATTTATGAATATGAAATGTTCACCTGAGCAATTTGAAACAACATTTTGTTTTGTTTTTTGTCAATATTTGTTTACAATAAAATGTACTACAAGCAATGGTTAGACTACATGGAATATTTGCACTTTTATAAATTCATTAAATCACACTGCATGAAAAAGGTCATGAAAGAGTGAACAGATCGATCAATACACACACACACACACACACACACACACACACACACACACACACACACACACACACACACACACACACACACGCTGAGTGCATATTGATTGATTGATCGATTGATTGATCCAGGCTCCGCCCCCTCCAGCTGCCGCCTATAGATCTATTGATGAATTGATTGAGCTCTTTGTTTGCAGGTATTGATTGGCTGGATGAGTGTGGTCATTGGCTGTGTTTGCCCCGCCCCTCGTCTTCTCTGTCTCGACACACACACACACACACACACACACTGATCAGACCTCAGTCACTCACACACACTGAGATCAAGAGGAGCTTCACTCAAACACACGGTATGTGCAGATTCAGATTCTGTTCAGGTTCAGTGTTTGCTTTGACAAATCACATGGGTTATTCTTTAAAAAATGTGTGTGTTGTGTGTGTGTGTCTGTGTGTGTGCGTGCGTGCGTGCGTGCTTTTGTGCAGTTTCTGTGACATTTAAAAAAATGTGTGTGTGCGCGTGCGTGTGTGCGTGTGCGTTCGTGTGTGTTTTTGTGCAGTTTCTGTGACATTTTTACGTACAAAATTGTTTGTATTTGGTTTGTCATGATGATCATGATTTAATTTTGAGATGTGAAAATGTAAACACTGCAAAAAATGATTTTCTTACGTAGTATTTTTGTCTCGTTTCTAGTCCAAATATCTAAAAATTCTTACATTAAGAAACATTTAATAGACAAGTAAAAGTAATTGTCTTGTTTTGGGGAAAAATAACTCTAAATGAAGAGAGTTTTTGCTTAAAATAAGATAAATAATCTGCCAATGGGGTGAGAAAAATAATCTTGTTTTCTGTTTGAATTAAGATTATTTTATTATATTATTTTAAGACAATAACTTTAGCTTGTTTAGTAAATACTTCTTGTTTTAAGAATTTTTAGATATTTTGACTAGAAATAAGACAAAAATACTGCAAAATAAAAGCATTTTTTGCAGTGTGAATATTCACACACTTTTACTTGCATTTGATTAGTTTCTTAATCGTGTACATGTATCTATGAATAAATATGTATTGGTTTGTTTATGATTAATTTAGTCAATTCAGGGAGGTGTTATATTTATATGCAGGTCAAAGGTCAGTTGGAGTCAGAATCTGATCACACTGACCTGGTTCATTTTAATATTCATGACTATTAATATTTTGATCGTTTGGATAAGTATTTTAGTCTTATAAGTGATGTCTCATATTTTCACACTAAAGCTGTGATTGTGAGTTTTGAGCTCATTCTTCATGTTCACTGCTGAATTATTAAGACTTCGGTCATTGTCAAAGACATATTTACATTTGACTAAATATACATGAAATTACTAAATATGAATGTAAATATACAAGATATATTACTAAATAAATATAAATTTACTGAAATGTAAATACACCAAATATGAATAAATATTTTAAATATATTACTAAATATAAATACACCAAATATGACTAAATATTCAGAATATATTTAGAATATTGATCGACCGCCTGCAGTTGATTTAGATATTCTAGGTATGATCAACTGGCCAGAGTTTTATAATAGACGTGATGGAGTATAATGCGTTAAGAGCTCGCTTAAGTACCGGAGCTAAACCATTCAGTGCTTAATAAGTAATAAGCAGGATTTTAAAATGTCTGCGATGTTTAATAGGGAGCCAGTGCAGTGTTGACAGAACTGGACTAATATGATCATACTTCCTGGGGCCTATTGCACAAAATGAGGATAAGGGATTAAGCTGGGATATCTTGCTGATCTTGTCATCACATTTAGTACACCGCTGTCTTGCCCTGAAGGCACACTCACACCAATAACAATAACGATAACGAAAGATAACTATATATTAGCGGATAAATTGAGCCAGGATCACTAAAATATCCCGGCTTAATCCCTTATAATTTTGTGCAATAGGCTCCTGGTTCTAGTAAGAACTCGAGCGTCTCCATTTTGGACCAGCTGGAGTTTGTTAATTAACCCTTAAATGCATCGTTAGCGACCCGAGACGTCATTCACTACCCTCCTCCTCCTCCTCATTATTTTTTTAAAGTTTGACATCAACCTTCTTAGTATTCCTCAATCAATCCATTTTAAACAATATAACAAGAAAAAAAGAATAGAATTATAATTGAATGCCTGTTTTTTCACTAGTTTTTTGTCAAAATTGTATAGGGTCGCTAACGACCTGAGGTGTGTAGGATTGTACGTATATTTTTTTTTTGCACAATGATAAATTAATCTATAATGACGAAATAGGGCGCAATTCACCTTTTTCCACAAGATGTCTGATACGCAATGATGAAGTGACGTTTCACTCATAGTTACCTCAGACAGAAAACGAAACAATATTACTTATAATCTGCAAAACTTGAAATGGCTCAGTGATTTACTTCAGAGAGCAAGTACTAAACACAATCAGATATTAGTGTCACTGTCTCTTGATGATGGATGTGCTCAAGAAGCTGTCAGTGATCAAAATATTGATTTTGAAGACGTTGAAAATGAGTTTGGAGAATATGCTGGAGATGGCGAATAGTCAGATGCTGAATGTAAACGAGCTCTGATGAGGACAGATGATGATGGTATTAAACATCTGCTCAAACTGAACCCTTACAAGGCCAAAAGCTAACGAAATAGGTTTTATTTTATTCTTCTGTAGCTGTTACTCTAACATCAGGAGGTTTATATATTATCACGACAGGTAGAGGTCTATCCATGTTAGATTAGGGATCCATCATAGATTAGGGTCGCTAACGACCCGAATGTGTACAAATGTTTGGCGAAACAGTCATGCATTTAAGGGTTAAGCGAGCAGGGCAACCACCCAGTAGAGCATTACAATAATCCATCCATCCATCCATCCATCCATCCATCCATCCATCCATCCATCCATCCATCCATCCATCCATCCATCCATCCATCCATCCATCCATCCATCCATCCATCCATCCATCCATCCATCCATCCATCCATCCATCCATCCATCCATCCATCCATCCATCCATCCATCCATCCATCCATCCATCCATCCATCCATCCATCCATCCATCCATCCATCCATCCATCCATCCATCCATCCATCCATCCATCTATCTATCTATCTATCTATCTATCTATCTATCTATCTATCTATCAATCAATCAATCAATCATGGACTAGCTGGAGTTTGTTTATTAAGCGAGCAGGGCAACCACCCAGTAGAGCATTACAATAATCTAGCCTTGAGCTCATGAACGCATCGACTAACTGTTCAGCATTTGTCATCCATCCATCCATCCATCCATCCATCCATCCATCCATCCATCCATCCATCCAGGACCCGCTGGAGTTTGTTTATTAAGCAATGTTTAATTTAGATATATTTTTAAGATGATAGAATGCGGTTTTACAGATGCTAGAAACGTGGCTTTCAAATGAAAGATTGGTATCAAAGAGCACACCCAGGTTCCTCACTGACGACGAGGGCTTGACAGAGCAGTCATCAAGTGTTAGACAGTATTCTCGGTTACTACTTGTGGAGCTTTTCTGTCCAATAATTAAAAATTCAGTTTTATCTGAATTAAGTTGCAGGAAATTACTATTCATCCAATTTTTTATATCAGCTATGCATTCCGTTAATCTTGTGAATTGGTAGGTTTCGTCAGGGCGTGAGGAAATATAGAGCTGAGTATCGTCAGCATAACAATGAAAACTAACGCCATGTTTCCTAATGATATCTCCCAGTGGAGCAGATACAGCGTGAAAAGCAGCGGTCCTAACACTGAGCCTTGCGGTACCCCATACTGAACTTGTGATCGGTGTGACATCTCTTCATTTACTGCTACAAACTGATAACGGTCACGGTGTGACACGGTGTGACAAACTGATAACGGTCAGATAAGTACGATTTAAACCATGCCAAAGCAGTTCCACTAACGCCAACATAACTCGATTCTATTCAGAAGAATATTGTGATCGATAGTATCAAATGCAGCGCTAAGATCGAGTAACACTAATAGAGAGATACAACCACGATCAGATGATAAGAGTAAATCATTTGTAACTCTAATTAGAGCAGTCTCAGTGCTATGATACGGTCTAAATCCTGACTGGAAATCCTCACATATACCATTTCTTTCTAAAAAAGAACATAATTGTGAAGACACGGCCTTTTCTAGTATTTTTGATAGAAACGGTAGATTCGAGATTGGCCTGTAATTGACTAATTCTTTAGGATCAAGTTGTGTTTTTTTAATAAGTGGTTTAATTATAGCCAACTTAAAAGTTTTCGGTACATATCCTAATGTCAAAGATGAATTAATGATATTAAGCAGAGGATCTATGACCTCTGGAAGTATCTCTTTTAATAGCCTAGTCGGTATAGGGTCAAGCAGACATGTTGTTGATTTTGATGATTTTACAAGTTTAGCCAATTCTTCTCCTCCTATAGCAGTGAATGAGTGAGTGAGTGTGTGTGTGTGTGTGTGTGTTCTCCTATAGCAGTGAATGAGTGTGTGTGTGTGTGTGTTCTCCTATAGCAGTGAATGAATGAGTGAGTGAGTGTGTGTGTGTGTGTGTGTGTTCTCCTATAGCAGTGAATGAGTGTGTGTGTGTGTGTGTTCTCCTATAGCAGTGAATGAATGAGTGAGTGTGTGTGTGTGTGTGTGTGTGTGTGTGTTCTCCTATAGCAGTGAATGAATGAGTGTGTGTGTTTGTGTGTGTGTGTTCTCCTATAGCAGTGAATGAATGAGTGAGTGAGTGTGTGTGTGTGTGTGTGTGTGTGTTCTCCTATAGCAGTGAATGAGTGAGTGTGTGTGTGTGTGTGTGTGTGTGTGTGTGTGTGTATGTTCTCCTATAGCAGTGAATGAGTGTAATTTTTCCTCAGTGACACTACAGCGCTCTGTCTGAAGTGATACTGTAATAGACGGCTGCATGGTTATAATTGTATTCCTAATATTATCAATCTTACTAGTAAAGAAGTTCATAAAGTCATTACTGCTGTGTTGTTTGGAGACTTTTAATTTAGCCACTGTATCGAATAAATACCTAGAGTTGTTTGTTTTCTTCTAAGAGAGTCGAGAAATAAGCAGATCTTGCAGTTTTTACGGCGGTTTTTAAACACCTTTTTTCTGCCTGCTCTCTTGAGGGCCTGAGTTTGCTCAGGAACGATAAATAATGTAAATATTACTGATGAAGGCTCATTCTCAGCTCTGATGGGGATGGAGATGATGGTGTTCTCCAGCAGAGATGGTGAGGTCCAGCGTCTGGAGGAGGAAGTGCAGAGGCTTCAGCGGCTCCTACAGGAAGTCCAGGAGAGAACGGCCAATCACATCGCTCTGCTGCAGCAGCAGCTGGCCAACAAATCACAGGACATCGAGGTACAAATCATAATTCATCACGATGGTGAGCGATTATTAAAGGAGCGGCTGACTCATTTACTGCTGTTGTGTTCATGTTAGAGACTTCAGGCCAGGTTACAGACGCAGCAGGACTATGAGAAGATCAAGACAGAGCTCCGGTACTGCACACACACTCTCTCATCATTTAATCCGCAATAATACAGTGTTAAAGAGTCACACACACACACACACGTTTCTTTTTGTGAAATGTCGGGACATTCCATAGGCGTAATGGTTTTTATACTGTACAAACCATATTTTCAATCAACCTACACTGCCCCTAAACCTACCCATCACACACACCCACACACACTGCCCCTAAACCTACCCATCACACACACCCACACACACTGCCCCTAAACCTACCCATCACACACACCCACACACACTGCCCCTAAACCTACCCATCACACACACGCACACACACTGCCCCTAAACCTACCCATCACACACACCCACACACACTGCCCCTAAACCTACCCATCACACACACGCACACACACTGCCCCTAAACCTACCCATCACACACACGCACACACACTGCCCCTAAACCTACCCATCACACACACGCACACACACTGCCCCTAAACCTACCCATCACACACACCCACACACACTGCCCCTAAACCTACCCATCACACACACGCACACACACTGCCCCTAAACCTACCCATCACACACACCCACACACACTGCCCCTAAACCTACCCATCACATACACACACACACACACACTGCCCCTAAAACCTACCCATCACACACACCCACACACACTGCCCCTAAAACCTACCCATCACACACACTGCCCCTAAACCTACCCATCACACACACACACACACACACACACACACACACACACACACACACACACACACACACTGCCCCTAAAACCTACCCATCACACACACCCACACACACTGCCCCTAAAACCTACCCATCACACACACCCACACACCCTGCCCCTAAACCTACCCATCACACACACACACACACACACACACACACACACACACTGCCCCTAAAACCTACCCATCACACACACCCACTGCCCCTAAACCTACCCATCACACACACACACTGCCCCTAAACCTACCCATCACACACACACACACTGCCCCTAAAACCTACCCATCACACACACCCACACACACTGCCCCTAAACCTACCCATCACACACACCCACACACACTGCCCCTAAAACCTACCCATCACACACACCCACACACACTGCCCCTAAAACCTACCCATCACACACACCCACACACTCTGCCCCTAAACCTACCCATCTCACACACACACACACACACACACAGCCCCTAAACCTACCCATCACACACACCCACACACACTGCCCCTAAACCTACCCATCTCACACACACACACACACACACACACAGCCCCTAAACCTACCCATCACACACACCCACACACACTGCCCCTAAACCTACCCATCACACACACCCACACACTCTGCCCCTAAACCTACCCATCTCACACACACACACACACACACACACAGCCCCTAAACCTACCCATCACACACACGCACACACACTGCCCCTAAACCTACCCATCACACACACCCACACACACTGCCCCTAAACCTACCCATCACACACACGCACACACACTGCCCCTAAACCTACCCATCACACACACCCACACACACTGCCCCTAAACCTACCCATCACATACACACACACACACACACTGCCCCTAAAACCTACCCATCACACACACCCACACACACTGCCCCTAAAACCTACCCATCACACACACTGCCCCTAAACCTACCCATCACACACACACACACACACACACACACACACACACACACACACACACACACACTGCCCCTAAAACCTACCCATCACACACACCCACACACACTGCCCCTAAAACCTACCCATCACACACACCCACACACCCTGCCCCTAAACCTACCCATCACACACACACACACACACACACACACACACACACACACACACACACTGCCCCTAAAACCTACCCATCACACACACCCACTGCCCCTAAACCTACCCATCACACACACACACTGCCCCTAAACCTACCCATCACACACACACACACTGCCCCTAAAACCTACCCATCACACACACCCACACACACTGCCCCTAAACCTACCCATCACACACACCCACACACACTGCCCCTAAAACCTACCCATCACACACACCCACACACTCTGCCCCTAAACCTACCCATCTCACACACACACACACACACACACAGCCCCTAAACCTACCCATCACAGTAAACATTCTGCATTTTTACTTTCTCATAAAAACTCCTCCTGTGTGATTTATAAGCCTTTTGTGTGTGTGTGTGTGTGTGTGTGTGTGTGTGTGTGTGTGTGTGTGTGTGTGTGAGATGGGTAGGTTTAGGGGCAGTGTGTGTGTGTGTGTGTGCGTGTGCGCGGGCTCATCCGGGAGAAGTGCCCATATAATGAATTCCTCCCTTTATGATGTCACACAGGGCCGTACTCTAAAACTTTCCGAAGCTTGTGTGAATCCTGAAGGAGTGTATTCGGCACAGAAATACTCGTGTGTGTGTGTGTGTAAATACTGTCCGTGTTTATCATGAGAATCTTGAGCAGTGTGAATAAGGCAGAATAAACAGCTTTAAAGTGTGTTTACTGTGACTCTCAGGACTCTCCGAGCGCTGCCACTGACTCCAGATCAGCCTCATGTTGAGTCGGTAAGAGAAACTCCTTTCACGTTTGCAGTGAACTTTCAGCGCTGTAACTTTGCAGAGACTGTTTAAGCTCAAGCAGCGACATTACACACTAACTAAAGTTACACAAGTCAAATCACATGACACCACCGCTTTAAATGTGTGTCCGGTTACAATTCTGCAGTAAAGTGCTCAGATGAAAGGTTGAATAAAACGATGTATATTTCTTCTGTTGTAGGAGTCTTCCCCTCCGTCAGACGTCAGAAGCGTCTCTGTTGGTAACGGTGACTTTTTCATCCACTTTATTACTTTATGGAAAAGAGCAGCTCAGACATTCTGCCCACTTTCTCCTTTTCTTAGCTTTTATTAAATGTTTCACATTTCCAAACCGATCCACCGAACCCTTTTGAGTTAAAACATTCACTTGTGATTTAATTGATATTTCAATAACTTAACAACACTTTCAGAGTTCTCTGATGTTGACTAAGGGTCACAACATAAAAGCTTTATTTTGATTGTTTTTATTTTAAATATTTTTTTCAATTATTCACATTTTCAGTGTTTTATTTTGATTAACTTATTTTGATTTTATTTAAAAATATTTCTTATTTTTATTTATTTAAAATATTTCAGCCTTTTAGTGTTTAAACTTTTTTAAAATGTATTTTAATTCAAATAAAAAAAGTTTTTTACCTTTTTGACTCATTTTTATAAAAAAAATATTTTAATATTTAATATTTTGTTTTATTTTGATTATTTTATTTTTAATTGTTTATTTCAAATTAGATCAGTTTTTATTTTACTTTTGTATTATTTATTATTATTATTATTTATTAATTTAAAAATGTATTTCAAATAACATTTGTAGCTTTTTATTGTGTTTTTACATTTTTATTATTTATTTTAATTTCTTATCATTTTAATTATTTATTGTAAATATTTCAGATTTTTTTTAGGTTATTTTATTTTTAAAATTTTAATTGGTAAATATTTCTTTTTTTTTGACTTAGTTATATTTTGATAGTTTTTTTTTTAAATTACGTATTTTAATTTATTTTCTAATTAACAATTTCTGCTTTTTAGTACGTTTTATATTTATGTATTTATTTATTTTATCAACTCACAAATTATATTTTAACCAAACTCATGTAAAGTCAACAAATCAAGTTCACATTGAATAAGAAAACAGGATTTAAAAAAAAACCTTCATTTTGCTTCACAAAAACACCGTAAAGGATGTTTAGCAGAAGCTGTGAGTGTATTCTTCTGTTAAAGGAGCTGTATGTAAGAAATGTATTTCAATGAATCATAAAATGGCCCTGATATGTCTCTAGACATTAATAAATCATGTTAACATCAAACTCTTCTATCACTGACGACATTAGTCCGGCAGGATATTGTCATTAAAAAGTTGTTGCAGCTCAGCTGATGTTGATGATGTCATGTTGTGTTTTGGCCTGAAGCTCCGCCCTCCACCGATCGACCAATCACGAGTCAGTAGTGTTTGGGGTTGCCAGATCTACTCTAGTTACCACAGCTGCAGATCTACAAACGTTCAAAAATAACAAAAACTACGACTTTATTCAGCATTGGCTTCTCTTACGCTTTCCTCCAAAAAGATTCAAACGGTGTGAAACGATCAATAATTCGGATCGCGTGTCAAACTGCTGAAATCACATGACATTGGCGATCCGAATCATGAATCAATTCACTGATTCATAACCATTTGAATCTTTATCTGAGGATTGAACACAAACCCGGAAGAGAAGCCAATGCTGAATAAAGTCGTAGTTTTTGTTATTTTTGGACCCAAATGTATTTTGGATGCTTCAAGAGACTCTAATTAACCCACTGATGTCTCATATGGACTACTGTGATGATGTTTTTATTCCCTTTCTGGACATGGACAGTATAGTGTGCATACACTTGCATACGCTCTCGGACTAAATATAAAATATCTTAAACTGTGTGTGAAGATGAACGGAGGTCTTACGGGTGTGGAGCGACATTAGGGGGAGGAGTTAATGACAGACATTTCATTTTTGGCTGAACTAAACCTTTAATACCTCGTGACTCTCTGCTCATTGTCAGATGCTGTGATCCAGACGGAGTTGAAAAACCCGGAGCTTCATTACTTCTTGGGAAAAGAGGAGCCGTTGAGTGAATCTTATACGGATATCTCAGGAATTCTAGTAGGTGGCTCACCTTCATCATCCTCATCCTCATCATCAGTGAGCCTCCACATGTTTCTGAAGGAAGAAAGCGGCTCGGAAGAGGAAGAGCATGAGGATGAGGAAGAGTTTGACACGGCCAAAATTGCTCAGCGGGTTAAAGAGGCTCTCCAGCGCCAGAACATCGGCCAGCGTGTTTTCGGACACTATATTCTGGGCCTTTCTCAGGGAACCGTGAGTGATATTCTGGCCCGACCCAAACCCTGGAGGAATTTAACCAGCCGAGGACGAGAGCCTTTCCTGAGGATGAAGCACTTCCTGTCTGACGAGCAAAGCATCCAATCACTGCGCTCCATCCAGGACAGACTGAGAGGTCAGATGATTCACACACTGCAAAACATGCTTTAAAGGTCCTGTTCTTCGCCATTCCATCCTTCAGACTTTAGTTAGTGTGTAATGTTGCTGTTAGAGCATAAATGATACCTGTAAAATTATAAAGCTCAAAGTTCAATGCCAAGCGAGATATTTTATTTAACAGAAGTTCCCTTTCAAAGCCGACAGCGAGCGGCCGGTTTGGACTACAGCGCTGCACTTCCTGCTGTGATGACGTCACTAGAACCGTTTGTTGACTCCGCCCACAAGAACACGCAAAATAGGGGCATGGTCTCGTTGCTCTCCCACGTGGAGAAGAGCGCATTCAGCGCTTGCATCGCTCCGTTATGGTAAGAGGCGGGACCTTTCTGGGCAACGTGCGCTAAGCTGCTGTCCAATCACAGCACGGGAAGCGCTGGCCCAATCAGAACTCGTTACGTGTTTCTGAAGGAGGGACTTCATAGCACAAGGAAATCATCAGGCCGTTTATAGGACAGAGGAAACAGCGCTGTACAGATCAGTCAATTGTGTGAAAAATACTGTTTTTACACGCGAAACATGAACTCATGTTATATTGCTCACTGTGAACATAATCAAAGCTTCGAAAACACGCGAAGAACGGGACCTTTGAAACGCGGCCATAAACGTCAGCCGACGTCCAGAAATCAACGCTGTGCCGATTATTCACGACACAAATCGAAGAGTGAAAACACATGCAGTCGCAGTCCGTTACTCTCAAACTTCTAATTCTGGTATTAAAACTAGCGGATACACTGCAAAAAATGCATCTTACTTATTATTTTTGTCTTGTTTCTAGTCCAAATATCTAAAAATTCTTACATTAAGAAAAATTTACTAGACAAGCAAAAGTAATTGTCTTATTTTGGTGAAAAATTATTCAAAATGAAGAGAGTTTTTGCTTAAAATAAGATAAATAATCTTATTTTAAGATTATTTTGTTTACACTACTGGCAGATTATTTATCTTAAAGGTCCCGTTCTTCGCGTGTTTTCGAAGCTTTGATTATGTTCACAGTGAGCAATATAACATGAGTTCATGTTTCGCGTGTAATAACACAGTATTTTTCACACACTTTACTGATCTGTACAGCGCTGTTTCCTCTGTCCTAAAAACGGCCTGATGATTTCCTTGTGCTATGAAGTCCCTCCTTCAGAAACACGTAACGAGTTCTGATTGGGCCAGCGCTTCCCGTGTTGTGATTGGACAGCAGCTTAGCGCACTTTGCCCGGAAAGGTCCCGCCTCTTACCATAACGGGGCGATGCAAGCGCTGAATGCGCTCTTCTCCACGTGGGAGAGCAACGAGACCATGCCCCTATTTTGCGTGTTCTTGTGGGCGGAGTCAGCAAACGGTTCTAGTGACGTCATCACAGCAGGAAGTGCAGCGCTGTAGTCCAAACCGGCCGCTCGCTGTCGGCTTTGAAAGGGAACTTCTGTTAAATAAAATATCTCGCTTGGCATTGAACTTTGAGCTTTATAATTTTACAGGTATTATTTATGCTCTAACAGCAACATTACACACTAACTAAAGTTTGAAAGATGGAATCGCAAAGAATGGGACCTTTAAATGGACCACGCAAAAAATTATAAATCACAGCCAGCAGAAGAGTTTGCGTTCGTGCATCTCCTCCTCGAAATCTCCACATTCACTGCAAAAAATACTTTTCTTACTTTTCTTAAGTAATTGTCTTGTTTTGGGGGAAAATAACTCAAAATGAAGAGAGTTTTTGCTTAAAATAAGATCAATAATCTGCCAATGGGGTGAGAAAAATAATCTTGTTTTCTGTTTGAATTAAGATTATTTTTCTCACCCCATTGGCAGATTATTTATCTTATCTTAAGCAAAAACTCTCTTCATTTTGAGTTATTTTTCCCCAAAACAAGACAATTACTTTTGCTTGTCTAGTAAATACTTCTTTTTTGATGTTTGGACTAGAAACAAGACAAAAGTACTAAGTAAGGAAAGCATTTTTTGCAGTGCAAAATGAAACCTTGATTCAGGCCCTTCATAGATATGACACATTTAAATTCTGTCCCCTTTACTTAAACATAACTAATTATGTCTCAATTAAATTGTGTTCAATCAACCTAATATATTTAAAACTGAAGTTTACTTGATTAATTTGTGTTAAAACTACACAAAATATTTGCGTTGACATAACTAACTGGGCAGTGGATCTGTAGGTCCCAGCATGCTTTCGCAATAAAATTTGAGTTTGTCCAGCAATGAGTTATTTTTGGCATTTTATTTCTAAAAATATGCTTGTTTTTATTTAAAAGTTTTAAATGTAAATTAAATTGATGTGTTCACCTTACATAATAAACTTTTATACATTTAACATAACATTATTAAGTAAACGGCACATAGAAATATTATGTAACCGTGACAAATTCAAATGGTTTGTATTTACTCAAAGAAATTTTCTGAGCTTTACATGAATTTCTATTGTTCATATAACTTAATTGTTATTTGTAAAAATTGCTCAATATAGTAGTGTGCAACCACGTGACGCATCTTTAAATAAATTCAACAAGTCATATTTTTGAGTGTACTTCATTATTTTTCTCACTCTAGTAAGAGTTCGTTCGCATGGGCCAGAGTTTGCGTGCAGATGAGAAATGTACGTACGTCAGACATGAAATTGGCGTGGAGGAACACACACTTTTGCGCTAATTTCACTGTTAGTTCATCTGACCGTGAGCGTGAAAGCTGGCGTACGAAAGGTTAATGCATGAGGCCCCTGAACGTGATTTTGATATTCATTAACATATCTTGTTTTCAGAAAAATAGTTTTTTCTTTTCTTGTTGTAAGCATACGCTAACCCTTCATAAAAAAAAACTGTTGTTGAAAACCTTAATATCTTAATACACGTAACAAAAATGCCCTTATTTATTAATATTACCGTGAACTGTATAATAACTTTGTTTTCTGGCATGTGCAAAGTCGATTTAAAAAATATTGAATACATTTGAATTATTTTTTTTAATAATCTGAGTGAATGATTCAATGACTCACTCATAAAGATTTCACTTGTTTCATTACTGGATGAATCAGTGTTTTTGAGCGAATCTCTTGAGTGACTGATTCAATGACTCACTCATAAAGATTTCACTTGTTTCATTACTGGATGAATCAGAGTTTTTGAGCGAATCTCTTGAGTGACTGATTCAATGACTCACTCATAAAGATTTCACTTGTTTCATTACTGGATGAATCAGAGTTTTTGAGCGAATCTCTTGAGTGACTGATTCAATGACTCACTCATAAAGATTTCACTTGTTTCATTACTGGATGAATCAGTGTTTTTGAGCGAATCTCTTGAGTGACTGATTCAATGACTCACTCATAAAGATTTCACTTGTTTCATTACTGGATGAATCAGAGTTTTTGAGCGAATCTCTTGAGTGACTGATTCAATGACTCACTCATAAAGATTTCACTTGTTTCATTACTGGATGAATCAGAGTTTTTGAGCGAATCTCTTGAGTGACTGATTCAATGACTCACTCATAAAGACTTCACTTGTTTCATTACTGGATGAATCAGTTTTTTTGAACAAATCTCTTGAGTGAATGATTCAATGACTCACTCACAAAGACTTCACTTGTTTCATTACTGGATGAATCAGTGTTTTTGAGCGAATCTCGAGTGAGTGAATGTTTCTGATTCTGACTCTGGCTCTGTCTCGTTACTGAAGGCCTCGTCCCGTGGCTTCGTCCTCCAGAGATGAGCTCGGATCAGGTGATCAGGAATATTCTGGATCAGAGCCGTTTGGAGCGTGAGTTCAGGCTACTTTAAAACAACCTATTATTCTTTGTAATTAATTGATATGGCTTATACATCAGCTTAAATATATTTATTTAATATATAAATATAATATTTAAACATTTATTTTTTTATTTTTTAATACTTTAAAAGTTTGAATGATGTAATATTAGGTATCTTACTACTACTTAATATAAGTTAACTTTTGATCTGTGTGATTTTCTAAAGTCTGTCTTGTGTGTGGAATAGACTTCTTAAACAGTAATTTAAGTCAATTTTTGTCAAATCTGGCCTTGAAACCACATAGCAACACCCTAGCAACAACTCCAAGTACCCTGGGAACCACCCTGAGTACCTTAGCAACACCCTAGTAACCACCCAGAGACCGCAGCAACCAAATAGCAATCACCAAGAATACCCCAGCAACACCCTAGCAAACCAAGTCAAGTACATTAGCAACCGCATAGTAACACCCTAGCAACCACCCTGAGTACCCTAGCAACCACTCCAAATATCCTAGCAACTGTATAGTAACATCCTAGCAAGCACCCAAAATACCCTAGCATCTGTTTTCTGATAGACTGTATTGACTTCAAAACCAACAAACTTTCTTGGTATGTGTGTACATAATGTACACTTACCTAAAGGATTATTAGGAACACCTGTTCAATTTCTCATTAATGCAATTATCTAATCAGCCAATCACATGGCAGTTCTTCAGTGCATTTAGGGGTGTGGTCCTGGTCAAGACAATCTCCTGAACTCCAGACTGAATGTCAGAATGGGAAAGAAAGGTGATTTAAGCCGTTTTGAGCGTGGCATGGTTGTTGGTGCCAGACGGGCCGGTCTGAGTATTTCACAATCTGCTCAGTTACTGGGATTTACACACACAACCATTTCTAGGGTTTACAAAGAATGGTGTGAAAAGGGAAGAGCATCCAGTCTGCAGCAGTCCTGTGGGAGAAAATGCCTTGTTGATGCTCGAGGTCAGAGGAGAATGGGCCGACTGATTCAAGCTGATAGAAGAGCAACTTTGACTGAAATAACCACTCGTTACAACCGAGGTATGCAGCAAAGCATTTGTGAAGCCACAACACACACAACCTTGAGGCGGATGAGCTACAACAGCAGAAGACCCCACAGGGGATGTTTTCTTGGCACACTTTAGGCCCCTTAGTACCAATTGGGCATCGTTAAAAATTGTTTTTTGAACATGACGATGAGTTGACTGAACTAAAATGGCCACCACAGTCCCCAGATCTCAACCCAATAGAGCATCTTTGGGATGTGGTGGAACGGGAGCTTCGTGCCCTGGATGTGCATCCCACAAATCTCCATCAACTGCAAGATGCTCTCCTATCAATATGGGCCAACATTTCTAAAGAATGCTTTCAGCAGCTTGTTGATCAATGCCACGGAGAATTAAGGCAGTTCTGAAGGAGAAAGGGGGTCAAACACAGTATTAGCGTGTGTTCCTAATAATCCCTTAGGTGAGTGCATACGTGTATGTATATATGTATGTGTATGTAAATATATAATGTGTGTGTGTGTTTCAGTGATGGATGTGGAGAGCAGGTCTCCGCCCAGAGGAGACGCATCAGAGGACGTCATTAGGAACATTCTGCATCTGGCCAAACACGAGATGCAGCTCCAGCCAAATGTGGCGACTGAGACGACGCCGGAAGAGCAGCATTATGGGACACTGAGTCCCAGCGCTCAGTCGCCAGCTGACTTTGTCCAAAGCATCATCCAAAAAGTCAAATGTGAAATGGATGAAGATGCTCACCCATCCTCGTCTCCAGCCTCGCTGTCCTCCATGAGCCGCTCGTTCCAGAAGCTTCCTGTTGATCTGGAGCCGAGGGCATTGGTGTGTGTGTGTCCGGAGTCGAGGGTGTGTGTGGAGAGCTGTGAGGATGAGGGTCTGGAGCTGGACACCCTCAGCATCACACACAGGGTGAAAGAAGCGCTCATAGTCAACAACATCGGTGAGACGCAGGCTTTCCGTTTCATTTCAGTTTTTTAAAAGATTTTTCTTGGTTGTGTGAACTTTAAGTGAATATTCCATTGATTAATTCTGCAAACATCATGGGAACGTTACTTTAGAATGTGTATACACACACACACACACACACACACACACACACACACACACACACACACACACACACACACACACACACACACAGTGGGTACAGAAAGTATTCAGACCCCCTTACATTTTTCACTGTTATATTTCAGCCATTTGCTAAAATAATTTAAGTTAATTTTTTTCTCATTAATGTACACACAGCCCTCCATATTGACAGAAAAACACAGAATTGTTGACATTTTTGCAGATTTATTAAAAAACTTAAATATCACGTGGTCCTAGGTATTCAGACCCTTTGCTGTGACACATCCGTTTAACTCAGGTGCTGTCCATTTCTTCTGCTCATCCGTGAGATGGTTCTACACCTTCATTTGAGTCCAGCTGTGTTTGATTATACGGATTTGACTTGATTAGGAAAGCCACACACCTGTCTATATAAGACCTTACAGCTCACAGTGCAGGTCAGAGCAAATGAGAATCAGGAGGTCAAAGGAACTGCCTGAAGGGCTCAGAGACAGAATAGTGGCAAGGCACTTTGAGAGGTAAAGAAGAACCCAAAGATCACTGTGGATGAGCTCCAGAGATGCAGAGATTGGAGAAAGTCAACCATCACTGCAGCCTTCCACCAGTTGGGGCTTTATGGCAGAATAGCCCGACGGAAGCCTCTCCTCAGTGCAAGACACATGAAAGTTTGCTAAAAAAAACACCTGAAGGACTCCAAGCTGGTGAGAGATAAAATTCTCTGGTCTGATGAGACCAAGATAGAACTTTTTGGTCTTAATTCCAAGCGGTATGTATGGAGAAAACCAGGCACTGCTGCTCAGCATCACCTGTCCAATACAGTCTCAACAGTGAAGCATGGTGGTGGCAGCATCATGCTGTGGGGGTGTTTTTTAGCCGCAGGGACAGGATGACTGGTTGCAATCGAGGGAAAGATGAATGTTGCCAAGTACAGGTATATCCTGGACGAAAAACCTTCCCCAGAGTGCTCAAGACCTCAGACTGGGCCGAAGGTTCACCTTCCAACAAGACAATGACCCTAAAGCACACAGCTAAAATAACGGAGGAGTGGCTTCATAACAACTCCGTGACTTTTCTTGAATGGCCCAGCAAGAGCCCTGACTTAAACCCAATTGAGCATCTCTGACGAGACCTGAAAATGGCTGTCCACAAACATTTACCATCCAACCTGACAGAACTGGAGAGGATCTGCAGGAGGAATGGCAAAGGATCCCCAAATCCAGGAGTGAACAACTTGTTGCATATTTCCCAAAGAGACTCATGGCTGTATCAGACCAAAAGGGTGCTTCTACTAAACACTGAGCAAAGGGTCTGAATACTTAGGACCATGTGATATTTCAGTTTTTCTTTAGTAATAAATCTGCAAAAATGTCAACAATTCTGTGTTTTCTGTCAATATGGGGTGCTGTGTGTACATCAATCAACTTTATTTATATAGCGCTTTTACAATCACGATTGTGTCAAAGCAGCTTCAGTGTTAAACAGGACAATACTGCAGCAGAATTAGATTTGGCTGTACAGTCGTTCTGGAGTAAACAGTGATGTTATCAGCTTATTTAATTTATCATAGAGAGACAATGTTGGCATATCAGTATTATAGTTTATATAATTAATTAAGACCTAATTCATACATTTTATTTGTATAACTAGTTGAATAACTCTGATCATAATGTTAGTGTCCCCAACTGAGCAAGCCAAGCCAAAGGCGACCAAAGGAACCGAAACTCCATCAGGGCGTGATGGAGAAAAATAAACCTTAGAGAAACCAGACTCAGTCGGGGTGCCAGTTCTCCTATTTTAATGAGAATTTTTTTACTTGAATGATTTTAGCACGCAGAGTGAAAAATTTAAGGGGGTCTGAATACTTTCCGTACACAGTGTGTAAAGATAGTTCTCTCACTTAGAATTCATGAAGGGTCTGAAATTGTCATCGAAGGTGCAGGTCCACTGTTAGAAACATAATCTAAAAAAAATTCCAGAAATCACAATGTATGATTTTTTAAGTATTTATTTGTATGATACAGCTGCAAATGAGTATTTGAACACCTGAGAAAATCAATGTTAATATTTGGTACAGTAGCCTTTGTTTGCAATTCCAGAGGTCAAACGTTTCCTGTAGTTTTTCAGCAGGTTTGCACACACTGCAGGAGGGATTTTGGCCCACTCCTCCACACAGATCTACTCTAGACCCTTCAGGTTTCTGGCCTGACGCTGAGAAACACGGAGTTTGAGCTCCCTCCAAAGATTCTCTATTGGGTTTAGGTCTGGAGACTAGCTAGGACGCGCCAGAACCTTGATATGCTTCTTTCAGAGCCACTCCTGGGTTATCATGGCTGTGTGCGTCGGGTCATTGTCATGTTGGAAGACCCAGCCTCGACCCATCTTCAATGCTCTGAGGGTAGGAGGTTGTTCCCCAAAATCTCTCAATACATGACCCTGTACATGGAGCTTTTTTCACCAAGCTGCTTGGCAATTTCTCCGTTGCCCTTTCCAGCCTTGTGGAGGTGTACAATTTTGTCTCTAGTGTCTTTGAGCAGCTCTTTGGTCTTGGTCATGTTAGTAGTTGGACTCTTGCTGATTGTATAGGGTCTTTATGCAGCTAACGACCTCAAACAGGTGCATCTAATTTAGGATAATAAATGGAGTGGAGGTGGACATCTTAAAGGCAGACTAACAGGTCTCTGAGGGTCAGAATTCTAGATGATAGACAGGTGTTCAAATACTTGTTTGCAGCTGTATCATACAAATAAATAGTTAAAAAAATCATACCTTGTGATTTTTGGATTTTTCAAAAATAGATTATGTCTCTCACAGTGGACATGCACCTACGATGACAGTTTCAGACCCTTCATGATTCCTAAGTGGGAGAACTTGCAAAATCGCAGGGTGTTCAAATACTTATTTTCCGCACTGTGTGTACAGTGCTTGAGTGGCTGCTGTTGTTGTTGTCAGGTCAGCGTGTGTTCGGCGAGGAGGTTTTGGGTTTAACTCAAAGCTCTGTGTCTGAACTGCTGTCCCACCCCAAACCCTGGACCAAACTCAGCCTGAAAGGAAAGGAGAACTTCATTCGGATGCATCGGTGGCTTCAAGACCCTCACAACATCCACAGACTGACCACGATTGACCAGAGAGGTGACCATAGGTTATCCAATACATATCTATAATGTTTAATGTCATTCTCCATCTGAATGGATACTCATTCATTCGTGGCGTATGTATGATACACCAATTCATATGCCATTTTGGCGTGCTATCAAGACGCATAATCGCTTTTTAGCATGTTTATCAACGCCGTTTCGTTCTATCCCCCTACACTGCCCCTACCCCTAAACCTTACCCAACACACACACACACTGCCCCTAAACCTACCCATCATACACACACTGCCCCTAAACCTACCCATCACACACACACTGCCCCTAAACCTACCCATCACACACACACACAGCCCCTAAACCTACCCATCACACACACACACTGCCCCTAAACCTACCCATCACACACACACACTGCCCCTAAACCTACCCATCACACACACACACACTGCCCCTAAACCTACCCATCACACACACACACAGCCCCTAAACCTACCCATCACACACACACACAGCCCCTAAACCTACCCATCACAGGAAACAAAAAATGTTTCACAAAAAAACATAATTTAGTATGTTTATAAATCCATTTACATTGTGGACACACACACACACACACACACACACACACACACACACACACACACACACACACACACACACACACACACACACACACTCCACCCCTGCCCCTGAACCTACTCATAACTCACACAAACACACACACGTTGCGTTTTTGTGAATTGTGGGGATAGGCGTAATGGATTTTACAATGTACAAACTTTACATTCTATCCCCCTAAAATTGCCCCAGCCCCTAAATCTAGCATACACACACACACACACACACACACACACACACACACACAGCCCCTAAACCTACCCATCACAGGAAACATTCAGCATTTTTACATTTTCAAAAAAACATAATTTAGTATTTTTATAAATCCATTTACATTGTGGGGACCCACACGCACACACACACGCACACACATAATGGTTAGTTTCGGCGTAGACATACACGCGGACAGTGATGCCAGTAACACGTTACTCTAATCTGACGACTTTTTTTCCAGTAACGAGTAATCTAACGCGTTACTAATTTTCCTTAGTAAAAAATACAAATATATATTTTTGCTTTTTTCTTGCATCTAGGAGAGTATTTTTTCAGGAAATATTTATTAATTTTAACTTAAAATGTCAGGAGTTATACATTGTTGACGTTACTGTAAAAATGCACTTCCAATAAAGTGAGTGTTTGCACAAACGGTCGTCATTTCTGTGGTGAGGCGGCAGCGGTGTTGTCGGCAGCTGCTGAATGTAACTAACAATGTAACTTGTAATCTTACTTAGTTACTTATAAAATCAAGTAATCCGTGAAGTAACTAAGTTACTTTTAAAGGAGTAATCAGTAATCACATTACTTTTTCAAAGTAACTGTGGCATCACTGCACGCAGATAGCTGAAAATGTATACAGATAACACGGCACTTGGCTTTAGAAAGTGACGTGTATGTTTATGCAAAGTCGTAACGTAATGTCATGTTGCGTGTTTAATGTGTGCAGCGCGGCTCAAGCGTGATTCGCTGAGGACGTTTGATGCGTCAGGAAGTGGGTTTTGTCCTGATCCTCCAGGAGCGTTTGAGGCTGTAAAGAGGCCGCGTGTGGTGCTCTGTGCTCAGGAGAAAGAAGTCCTGCGGGTGGCGCATCGGCTGGAGCCGTACCCGTCCCAACACACCATCCAGAGACTGGCCTCACAGCTGGGGCTGCAAAACAGCACCGTCAGCAACTGGTTCTACAACTACAGGTAAAACCAGGGCTTACCTATAGAAGCCCGTTTCCGACACTAGATAAATAGTGCGCACGATTTACCATTTCGTTCCCTTGATTTATAAATAGTGCCCACGGTTTACTATTTTGTTCCCTTGATTTATAAATAGTGCGCACGGTGTACTATTTTGTTCCCTTGATTTATAAATAGTGCGCACGGTTTACTATTTTGTTCCCTTGTTTTATAAATAGTGCGTACGGTTTACTATTTTGTTCCCTTGTTTTATAAATAGTGCCCACGGTTTACTATTTTGTTCCCTTGTTTTATAAATAGTGCGTACGGTTTACTATTTTGTTCCCTTGATTTATAAATAGTGCGCACGGTTTACTATTTTGTTCCCTTGTTTTATAAATAGTGCGTACGGTTTACTATTTTGTTCCCTTGTTTTATAAATAGTGCGCACGGTTTACTATTTTGTTCCCTTGTTTTATAAATAGTGCGTACGGTTTACTATTTTGTTCCCTTGTTTTATAAATAGTGCGCACGGTTTACTATTTTGTTCCCTTGTTTTATAAATAGTGCGCACGGTTTACTAATTTGTTCCCTTGATTTATAAATAGTGCGCATGTTTTAGTAATTTGTTTCCTCAATTTGCTTCATAGTGTGCACGTTTTACTAATTTGTTCCCTCGATTTGCTAAATAGTGCGCATGTTTTACTAATTTGTTCCCTCGATTTGCTAAATAGTGCGCACATTTTACTATTTCGTTCCCTTGATTTATAAATAGTCACGCAACGGTGAGTTTCTATCTCAGAATTGTGACTTTATATCACGCAATTCTGACATTTAATCTGAGAATTCTGACTTTAATTTTAACTCGCAATTGTGAGAAAAAAAGTCTGAATTCTGAGATAAGTCGCAATTACTCTTTCCGCCTTGTGGAATAAAGGTGAATTGCACCCTATTTTGTCATTATAGATTAATTTATTATTGTGCAAAAAAAATATACATACTCTTACACACTTTGGGTCGTTTGCGACCCTATACAATTTTGACAAAAAACTAGTGAAAAAAAGAGTAAAAAAGACATTTAATTATAATTCTATTATTTTTTCTTGTTATATTGTTTAAAATGGATTGATTGAGGAATACTAAGAAGGTTGATGTCAAACTTTAAAAAATGAATGAGGAGGAGGGTAGTGAATGACGTCTCGGTTATAGCTGCTTACAGCTCTTTTTTTTTTATAGAGTCAAAGAACTAAACGGTAACCCAGTCCTGTGTTGTTTCTCTGTTGACAGGTCTAGAATTAGACGAGACGGTTTTACTGAACCAGTAGAAACCAGATCCCTTCAAAGCCCAGCCAGTTCAAGTCCGGTTTCAAGCGGTTTAGTCTCGATCAAACAGGAATCCGGAGATCCTGAAATGGAGGACACACACCAGCACATGCATGTTTCTGTCGCAGTGCAGTCCGTCATGAAAGCTGAGGATTTCTCCTGAACGACCTCCGGAACTAAACTCTTTGATTTCTAAAGAAATTATTTCTCTATGTTTAGCATTTTTTATTTCATTCATAAATGTAATTAGGATTAAAAAGTGAATCCTGACTGACCAAATGTCTATATTTTTTAGTATGGCTGAATAATGATTGTTTGTTTGATAACCACTCATCTTCAGTTTGGTTTGGAAACGGATGTTATGTGAAAGTTTGCAATTAAATAAAAGTCACTTTTTGGTGACTGAAAAAGTCGAAATCTGAATCTTATTTTTACTTTAATCTCTATTTGTTTTATGTTGGCTTGAGAGTTTTAAATGTTGAAAGTGTAAGTGTTAAAACATGCTAATTCATGTTAGCATTGTTTTTAAAACATGCTAATTCATGTTAGCATTGTGTAAAAAAACGTTAATTCAGGTTAGCATTGTTGGTAAAACATGATAATTCATGTTAATATTGTGTTAAAACATTTCTAATTCATGTAAACATTGTTGTTAAAACATGTTATATCATAATATCATAATGATATCATAATTTCGTGCTATCAATATGTTAAAACATGATAGCAAAATGTTAATTCTAATAACATGTTAATTCACAGTAGTAACATTCTAATTCAGAATAGCAAAATGTTTATTCATGTTAGCAATATATTAAAACATGATAGCAACATGCTTTTTAATTCTGTGTATTTAATTTGTGCTAACAATGTTAACATGCTTGGAACATGCTACATAAGGCTAGCAATATGCTAATTCATGTTAACAATGTGATAAAACATGATAACAAAATATTAATTCATGTCAACAAAATGTTAAAACATGCTAGCAAAATGTTAAATAGTCCAGAACACCAAAGTAAACTAATTTATGTATTTCTATACTTAGCATTTGTATTTTTGTTTTAACAACGTCATTTAATATGAATTTATATTTATTTAAAATTTGATAAGCACACCCCATTAATACATTTAAATTATTTAAATGCATTTAAAAAATGAATAGATGTGTATTGTTTATTAGCAGTTGCTATTAATATTAACACATCTTTATTAATAAATATTTATATACATTTAATTTATTTATTTAAACGAATCCACACGACGTACGAGCGCGTGATTGCGTCACGACGTCGTGGCGTCACATGACCGCAGCTGAGAGGGGAGCGTCATGGCGGTGTAGAGAGGATTACACTCAATGTTTACATTCTGTTTACTGTCTCTTGCCTGGTTTTACTCCGGTTTTACCGCAACAACGCTCATATTCTGCGACTTACTTGTAAAGCAGGTGAGTGTACGGTGATTGCAGCGGATTTATTGACGGGTTTTGGTGCCGGGATGACGGTTCCGCCCTCCACAACAACAACAACAAACATAACCGACAACAACAACAAACGCTCTCATCAAGATCTAACGACAGATATGTATGTGTAACACTGAGTAACATGTTTAATCCGTGCACTGTTCCTGCGGCAGGTCGAGCTATCAGTTTAGGCCAGTTTAATGATTGTCAAACCTAGCTAAACCTAGCATCTCTGGCCGGCTAGTGCACTTTAGGGCATCTATCTAGACTGTATACTTGGTAAACTGCAGTTTTTGGCCATATTTGACTCATTTAGAGTCTTAGTTGACCGTTTGATCTGATTTCACTAGGTTTGATCTGTTCTAGAACCAACAGCTGGCATGTGTACTGTTGCACAACAGACAATATTCATAATAAATAAGTGTAGCTGTTTGTTTTCATCTGACCAATCTTTACAAATTGATTATTTGATTTGGTGTGTGAGATTAGACCCTCTTGCAATAGTGTCGGTCTCATTGAAGCACTTCTGCAGGGTTAAAAAAGCATGATAACATATCTGTCACTGTATATGGTTTGTTTAATATTAGCTTGTCCTTTTTGTTTGCATAACCTTTCTCTGATTAGTGTACACTGCCATCAGACAGCAGGTTTGACCTGCCCTTCAAAAGCGCGTGATGCAAAACCTGTTTCCTCTTTAATCCACCCTCCTGTTTTATTGGTTGACTATGAGTTTTGATCAGGTTATATAAGGTCACACATGGCCTAATTTCCTCCTGTAAGTCTGACACTCATTAATAAGTCGTTATATGTATTTAATCTGTTATAGTTGAGAATAATGGGTGTTGTTTTGAAGCGTTCACGGTAAGATCGGTATCTAGCAGGATGCACTTTATTCTGCTTCCTTTCCCTTTGTTTTTTTCACTAATAGAGAGAATATGCAACATTGTCACATGATCCGATTTATTGTGTAAATACACCGATTGGGCAAAACATTATGAATAACACTGATGATCTCTTCATCATGGCTCCTGTTAGTGGGTGGGATATATTAGGCAGCAAGTGAACATTTAGTCCTCAAAGTTGATGCGTTAGAAGAAATGGGCAAGCGTAAGGATTAGAGCGAGTTTGGCCAGATTGTGACGGCTAGACGACTGGGTCAGAGCATCTCCAAAACTGCAGCTCTTGTGGGCTGTTCCCGGTCTGCAGTGGTCAGTATCTATCAAAAGTGCTCCAAGGAAGGACCAGTGGAGAACCGGCCACAGGGTCATGGGCGGCCAAGGCTCATTGATGCACGTGGGGAGCGAAGGCTGGCCCGTGGGGTCCGTTCAAACAGACCAGCTACTGGAGCTCAAACTGCTCCAGAAGTTAATGCTGGTTCTGATAGAAAGCTGTCAGAATACACAGAGCAGCTCAGTTTGAGGCGTATGGACCAGTCAGGGTGACCTCTGACCCCTGACCCCGCCGAAAGCACCAACAGTGGCACGTGAGCATCAGAACTGGACCACGGAGCAATGGAAGAAGGTGGCCTGGTCTGAGGAATCACGTGTTCTTCTACATCACGTGGATGGCCGGGTGTGTGTGTGTGTGTGTGTGGCTTACCTGGGGAACACATGGCCCCAGGATGCACTATGGGAAGAAGGCGAGCCGGCAGAGGCAGTGTGATGCTTTGGCCAATGTTCTGCTGGGAAACCTTGGGTCCTCCATCCATGTGGATGTTACTTTGACACGCTCCACCTACCTAAGCATTGCTGATGTACAAAAGAAAAGGGGGATCAACACAATATTAGATCATAATGTTATGCCTGATTGGTGTGTTGCACTATATATATCAGTTATTAATTAGCATTTTCCATTTTTTCTAATATATGTAAATGTGTTGTGATTTCTTGCAGACCTTCTTTCTTTGATCGTCTTTGAGAGTCCGGTCCAGATCCAGGTGTGTAGATCTTCACTGTAACGTCACGGGTCAGAAATGCAATGCGTGGAGTGTGTGCATGTTAGTGCATGTGTGCTATAGATGGAGATTTGCGGTTCACCGTGGATCAAGTTGACTTGCTTTTCTGATGCATAAATACACAATTAGAATGAATGGCTTGTGCTGACATTGATAATGTATTAATGATTTAAATAAAACATAATTGTATATAGTACACTGCAAAAAATGCTTTTCTTACTATTTTTGTCTTGTTTCTAGTCAAAATATCTAAAAATGATTAAAACAAGAAGTATTTACTAGACAAGCAAAAGTAATTGTGTTGTTTTGGGGGGAAAAAACTCAAAATGAAGAGAGTTTTTGCTTAAAATAAGATAAATAATCTGCCAATGGGGTGAGAAAAATAATCTTAATTCAAACAGAAAACAAGATTATTTTTCTCACCCCATTGGCAGATTATATATATATATATATATATATATATATATATATATATATATATATATATATATATATATATATATATATATATATATATATATTACTGTCCTTATGTCTTATAGTACTGAGTTGTTATGAATGATTATAGTATATTGGTGAGAAATATTTAATAAAGCGTGTAAATGTTGCTTTATCTGTCTCTCAGGTCGTCTGTGGCCTGCGGATCCTTCTCTGCCCAGCCGTCCTGGGGCCATGGTGAGACTAACCCTCATTTACACGCCTCTCCGATCGCTGATGACGTTTGGACACGTTACTATTTGTAATGTTTTTGAAAGAAGTTTCTTCTGCTCATCAAGCCTGCATTTATTTGATCAAAAAAATAAATAAAATAAAAAATAATATTGTGATATATTATTACAATTTAAAATAATTGGTCTTCAATGTATTCTCCTTTAAATGCTGATTTATTTGTGTGATCAGAGCTGAATGTTCAGGATGGTTCCTCCAGTCTTCAGTGATCATGATCCTTCAGAAATCATTCTCAGATGAGGATTCATTAGGAGTGCTGGACACAGTTCTGCTCACTAATATATCTGAGGAATAAAAGGCTCAAAAGAACTGCATTTATTCTAAATAAAAACATATTTTTAAATAATATAAATCTCCTTTACGATCACTTTTTATCAATTTAACACATCCTTGCTGAATAAAATTATTGATTTCTTAAAAAAAGAAAGAAAGTGACTGACCAACTGTGTCCAACACTCCTAATGAATCCTCATCTGAGAATGATTTCTGAAGGATCATGATCACTGAAGACTGGAGGAACCATCCTGAACATTCAGCTCTGAGCACAGAAATAAATCAGCATTTAAAGGAGAATACACTGAAAACCAAATATTTTAAAGTGTAATAATATATCACAATATTATATTTTTTTCTTTATTTTTAATCAAATAAATGCAGGCTTGATGAGCAGAAGAAACTTCTTTCAAAAACATTACAGATAGTAATGTGTCCAAACTTTTGGCCTGTACTTATATATATATATTGTATAATACCATGCTTGTGTTGTGCAGGTTGAAGAGGGGCAGCAGAATTTGGAGGCCAATGGGAGCCCTGTGGCGGAAGACGAACAGGTATCATAGCGGTTTAAGAAGAATAATATCTGTCCTGCTGTTTTTATTGTTCGTTTGTGACCCTGGAGCTGAACAGCAGTCATAATCTCATGGATATATCTGTGGCGATAGCTAACAGTACTTTATAAGGGTCAAAATTATCCATTTTTCTGTTATTCCAAAAATCATTAGGATATTAAGATCATATTCCATGAAGATATTTTGTACATTTCCTACCGTAAATATATAAAAATAGTATTATTAGTAGTAATATGCATTGCTAATGACTTTATTTGGAGTCTAACCCTTTTCAAATATTGTTCTAACAAACCATCAATGGAAAGCTTATTTATTCAGCTTTCAGATCTCAATTTTAAAATATTGACCCATATGACTGGTTTTGTTGTCTAGGGTCACATTTGAGCTGTTCTTTAAAAAGTTTATATGTAATATAGAGCACTTTAAGTGCAGAATCCAGCCATAATAATGGAATTTAATGTGTAACATGAATTGTCAATCCAAATTTGGATTAATTAAAGGTGCAGTGTGTAAGTTTTAGCAGCTTCTAGTGGTGAGGTTGTGAATTGCACCCGTCCCTTTCGAAGCACATAGAGAAGCTACGGTGGCCGACACAGGACAAAGATGTGGTCATCTGAGACAGCAGAGAGTAGCCAGTGCTCTGTATGAAAGTTTGTCCCTTTAGGGCTACCGTAGAAGCATGGTGGCGCAAAATGGCGGCTTCACTGTAAGCAGACCCGTGGTGTGTGTAGATAGAAACGGCTTATTCTAAGGTAATAAAAGCATAACGGTCTTCAGACACCACTGAAAACATAGTTATGTGTATTATACTGCATTTCTGTCAATACATCCTTATAAATATTACACACTGCACCTTTAATCAATTGTAGGGCTGTAAAATTAATCATATGGACTAGTGACTGGGAATATTAATATGCAAATGCTGCTATTAAAATAAAAATAAATGCGCACAAGCGGCTCGTGAAGGAACAGACTGACTCCAGTTTCAAATGGAGATCGATAAACTCCCGCTTACGTGTTTGTCTGTGTTTTCAGATCATCTGCTCTTCCAGATACAGATAGAAAGCGTGTTCTTTTATTGGGGGGTTTAAATTATTGATATCTGGCAACCGAATGCATTAAAGCATGTTAAAAAACAGTCTGTAATTTTCTGGTCTAGTCATTTTGGAAATAGTTTACATTTTTAAACTACATTTTAGTCATCTTTTTTCATCAACGGTATTCCATGTTGATATAGTCACAGTTACCGTTTAACCCTTAAATGCATGACTATTTCGACCAAACATTCGTACATATTCGGGTCGTTAACGACCCAGATCTATATTTACCATGGATAGAGCTCTACCTGTCGCGATAATATATAAACCTCCTGATGTTAGAGTAACAGCTACAGAAGAATAAAATAAAACCTATTTCGTTAGCTTTTGGCCTTGTAAGGGTTCAGTTTGAGCAGATGTTTAATCCCATCCTCATCTGCCCTCGTCAGAGCTCGTTTACATTCAGCATCTGACTATTCGCCATCTCCAGCATATTCTCCAAACTCATTTTTAACGTCTTCAAAATCAATATTTTAATCACTGACAGCTTCTTGAGCACATTCAACATCAGTGACAGTGACAGTAATATCTGATTGTGTTCAGTTCTTGCTCTCTGCAGTAAATCACTGAGCCATTTCAAGTTTTGCAGATTATAAGTAATATTGTTTCGTTTTCTGTCTGAGGTAACTATGAGTGAAATGTCAATTCATTATTGCATATCAGACATCGCCACCTTGTGGAATAAAGGTGAATTCTGCCTTATTTTGTGTTTATAGACTTATTTATCATTGTGCAAAAAAAAAAAAATATATATATACAATCGTACACACATCGGGTCGTTTGCGACCCTATACAATTTTGACCAAAAACTAGTGGAAAAACAGGCATTTAATTATAATTATATGCTTTTTTTCTTGTTATATTGTTTAAAATGGATTGATTGAGGAGTACTAAGAAGATTGATGAATAACTTTAAAAAATGGATGAGGAGGAGGAGGGTAGTGAATGACGTCTCGGGTCACTAATGATGCATTTAAGGGTTAAAGGCGGTGTTGTCTCGTTTTAAGAACATATATGTTTTATATGGTGTTTGGCAGGTCGTGTTCCCGCTGCTGCACGGCGAGTGTGTGGAAGATGTCAGGAGGGCAGAGGAGTCTATCATTGCCTTAACCAGCTACCGCCTTCACATCAAGCTCCAAGAGAACGCCATCAATGTAAGCGTTTCTCTTATACACAACAACACCTGAACATCCAAGCAGAGATCTCAGACTCTAGTGATGTGCAGATACATGAGACAGGGTTCCCGCGGGGTCTTAAAAAGTCTTAAAAAGTCTTAAATTCAGAAAGTTACATTTAAGGCCTTAAAAAGTCTTAAAAACGCCCAGATTTTCATCCTAGGTCTTAAATTTAATTTACCAAAGTCTTAAAACTTTTACTTCCGTTCAGAAACAAAACCTTTTAGTTTTCTTTACCCGACTGCTTCATGCATTTTTACTCCTTACACTTTTCCTTCAGCTTTTCAGAAAGCTGCGATTGGCGAACGGAAAGCAAGAAATTACCGTAATAAACCATATTTTGGCAAAAAGCGCTATTTGTCTTTAAGGATTTTTTTAAGCGCGCCAAATGTTGAGGATTTACGGTCAAATAGCGCTTTAATATGCTGGCGCCAACACTCGCATTCTAATAGGGTTAAGCGTAATGTATTCTGATGTATTTGATCTGACTGGGTGGGCAGCTGTCAATCTCAGGCCCAACCGTAGATCCGCCCCTATCATAGGTTGGTTGTTTTGTCTGGTATGCACTTGTGTCTACGCGCGTTTTCAAAGAACATGGGTCTTTGCACACCGAGTCCGATATTTTCGCATGCGTTTTTTCATATTCATGATCCGAAAAACTCGTCACGCACAGAGACCTTGCACACTGAGTCCGATGCTTATTAATGAATGTGTTACGGGGAAAAACGCAAAACAAGACAAAGTGACGTCTAGTGAGGATGATTTGTTTGTCCTGAGGAGATAATGAGTTCATCTAACGTTACTCCTGTGATCGCGTAGAGAGGAGAGTTTCCCTATCAAGCGGGATTATCCAGATCGACCGATTCAAAGTTGCAGTTTCAGTGGCTCAGTTTGATGCTTTGCTAGCGATACTGGAGACATATTTAAAAGAAGACCACTAATTTCTGTGAATCAATTGATCCCGAACACCTGGCAGTATGTCTATGGATCCGATCACACACACACATACACACACAGACAGACAGACAGAGCTTTACAGACCCTTACGAAACAAAGATATATTGCAATATATTTGAAAATATCATGCAATATATTCACATATAACGTTATGGGATTTAATATTTATATTTTCCAATATATTGCAATATATTGAAAGCGGCCATCATTTGTATATTTTCCAATATATTGCATGAATATATAATATATTTTATAATGCCATCAATATTATTCCATATATTAAAATATATTTCAAGAAAATATATTGGTAAATATATTTTCCTTTCGTAAGGGGAGACTTGATGTGCTATAATTATAGCTGTGATATAATAATATTTGTAGCATTTTTGCTAGAATAATATGTATGGTGGCTCTGAGTTGTCAAAACGTCTCAAAATGCGTTTTTACGGATGCGAAAACGCAGAAAATCGAACCTGTTCCAAAAATTTTTTTGACGGACGAAAGTTTCGGAGGCAGTGTGCAAGCGTGATTGACATAACGTGAGGTCGAATTTATTTTTGGAAGTGCGTAAATTATTATTCTAGCAAAAATACCACAAATAATATTATTATATCACAGCTATAATTATAGTACATCAAGTCTCTGTTAAGCTCTGTGTGTGTGTGTGTGTGTGTGTGTGTGTGTGTGTGTGTGTGTGTGTGTGTGTGTGTGTGTGTGTGTGTGTGATCGGATCCATAGACATACTGCCAGGTGTTCGGGATCAATTGATTCACAGAAATTAGTGGTCTTCTTTTTAATATGTGTCTCCAGTATCGCTAGCAAAGCATCAAACTCACACTTTTAATCGGTGGGTCTTGATCCCGCTTGATAAGGAGGGGAAACTCTACGCGATTACAGGAGTCTCTCCACATCTCCTCAGGACAAACAAATTATCCTCACTAGACGTCACTTTGTCTTGTTTTGCGTTTTTATCCCCGTAGCGCATTCATTAATACGCATCGGACTCAGTGTGCAAGATCTCTGTGCGTAACGAGTTTTTCGGAATACGAAAAACCGCATGCGAAAATATCGGACTCAGTATTTTGATATCAGTTTCTGAATTTATTTAATGTTTCTGTAACTGAATCAATAAAAATAGAATGTTTGAGAGTTTCTGAGATCATTTATAATGCTTTTAGTAATGCGTCGTGTTGGTCTTAAATTTCACTCATAATGGTCTTAAAAGGTCTTAAAAAGGTCTTAAATTTAACTCACTGAAACCTGCAAGAACCCTGATGAGAGAACGACAATATCAAAATCAGATAGCCAATCAGAAGAACGTGTGGGCGGAGTCTATCTGTGCCCTGAGTGTATTTAATCAAATTAAAGATTTCTGAGAAACACTGTTGATATTTGAAATCAACCCAAACACTCCCCTCCCTTCAAATGCAATGCAAGAGTGGATGTCTCTTTATCATAGCAGAAGCAAAGCAAAATAATGCTTAGCAAAAAATAAAGCAACTATGATGAATGAACAGAAACAGCAAAACCAACATTACTCATGTATGGAGCAAAAAAACAGTGCAATCTTTCAGGTGTGGGTGCGAAAGCTCTTGCCTGATCAAAACCCTTCTGATATTCCTCTCTTGTAATGTCTCTCAGCCATTTCTTCTTCTACAGTCTTTCTTCAAATCTCTCTCCCGCTCACTCTCTCTCCTTGCCTATCATGAGTGACTCACTGATGGACACGCCCCCTACTGCTGATTGGCTCTCTCCTCCCCCATCATGAGTGGACACGCCCCCTACTGCTGATTGGTTCTCCTCCCCCATCATGCGTGGACACGCATGATGACACTACTGCTGATTGGCTCTCTCTTCTCCCCATCATGTGTGGACACGCCCCCTACTGCTGATTGGCTCTCCTCCCCCATCATGCGTGGACACGCCCCCTACTGCTGATTGACTCGCTCCTCCCCCATTATGAGTGGACACGCCCCCTACTGCGGATTGACTCTCTTCCCCATCATGCGTGGACACGCCCTTCTACTGCTGATTGGCTCTCTCTCCTCCCCCATCATGCGTGAACACACCCCCTACTGCTGATTGACTCTCCTCCCCCATCATGCGTGGACACGCCCCCTACTGCTGATTGACTCTCTCCTCCCCATCATGCATGGACACGCCCCCTACTGCTGATTGACTCCTCCCCATCATGCATGGACACGCCCCCTCCTGCTGATTGACTCCTCCCCATCATGCATGGACACGCCCCCTACTGCTGATTGACTCTTCTCCATCATGCATGGACACGCCCCCTACTGCTGATTGACTCTCTCCTCCCCATCATGCATGGACACGCCCCCTACTGCTGATTGACTCTCTCCTCCCCATCATGCGTGGACACGCCCCCTACTGCTGATTGACTCTCTCCTCCCCATCATGCGTGGACACGCCCCCTACTGCTGATTGACTCTCTCTTCCCCATCATGTGTGGACACGCCCCCTACTGCTGATTGACTCCTCCCCATCATGCATGGACACGCCCCCTACTGCTGATTGACTCCTCCCCATCATGCGTGGACACGCCCCCTACTGCTGATTGACTCTCTCCTCCCCATCATGCATGGACACGCCCCCTACTGCTGATTGACTCTCTCCTCCCCATCATGCATGGACACGCCCCCTGCTGCTGATTGACTCTCCTCCCCATCATGCGTGGACACGCCCCCTACTGCTGACTGACTCTCTCCTCCCCATCATGCATGGACACGCCCCCTACTGTTGATTGGCTACATATGTGTTGTGCTGCTTTCACTTTCAGCAGCATTTCTCAGAAATTGCTTACTGCACCTTTAATAAATAAGCATTATTCAATATCTGTACTCAGTGACTGATACAATCTTTGTCACAGACTACACTCGTTTGGATCGCGCTCTCCATCACTCGTTACACTGAAGGCACAATTGTGTTGTTTTTGTTGTGTTCAGGTCCCACTGCAGCTGATTGAAAGTGTGGAGTGTCGCGATCTGACACAACTGCACCTCACCTGCAAAGACTGCAAAGTCGTCAGGTACGTCTGTATAACTGCGCTGCTTTGACTAACAAATGTGTCCTCGCTGTGTCTCATTAAATGAGGTGGCATCATGAGGTAAACAGCTCACTTCTAATAATGCTCTTCTTACTCAGTCTTTTTGTCTTGTTTCCAGTCTAAATATCTAACAATTCTTAAATCAAGATGCATTTACTAGATCAGTAAAACGACATCATTTTATTTTTCCTTGTTTTGTTGAAAATCAAATCAAAAATGAAGTGAGTTTTTGCTTAAAACAGGCAAAATGATCTGCCAATGTGGTGGGAAAAAAAATCTTGCTTCTTGTTTCCGTCCCAAACAGAAATAAGATAATATTTCTAACTGCATTTGCAGATCATTTTGCCTGTTTTAAGCAAAAACTCACTTCATTTAGATTTTTTTCCCTAGAAAACAAGCAAAAATATCTTATATAATTTTACTGATCTAGTAAATTCATTTTGATGTAAGAATTTTTAGATATTTAGTCTGAAAACAAGAAAAAAGTACTAAATAAGAAGAGCATTTTTTGCAGTGTAATTTGAGTTTTCTTTGGAATAATGTGCACTGACGAATCAAGCAAAATAATGTGCATTAGGAAAGTAACTGTGCCGAAATTAATCGTTTCTCCGTAGCATCGCGATGTAGACGAGGCCGATTCGATATCGGTTCAGGAATAGACCATAACCGATTGTAATGTTACTGACGTCACGTATATGTAAGGGCTAATGTCCACCCAGCCGGTTGTTATCGCAGAATAAACCCCTCCAGAGCATACCTGTCAAGTATCCCGTTTTGGCCGGGAAAGTCCCGTATTTTACCCTTCTTTCCCGCCGTCCTCCCGTATTCGTATTTTCCCGTAAATATCTTGTATTTTAACCTGCGTTATTAAAAAATAATAATACCGGAGTAAAAAAACAAAAAAAACATTTCCAATCTGAGCTCTGTAACTAGCCTCGCGATAACTGCCATCTGCAGTAGCCTACAGGTGGCCGTTGTCGCGAGGTTATAGTGTGTGAGGTCAGATGACGACGAGTGACAACGGGGGAAAAAACAAAACAGACGGATGATGGACGTAACTAATGATAGAGATGGAAGGCACTCCTGCCAACAAACCCTGTGTAAATACCGTGATCAATGGGACAGCGAATTTAATTTTCTGAAGAGGAGCAGATGGGGGACAGTCACACGTTTTGTAAGTTTTGTAACTGCGACTTCATGTGCGACAGGGGAAGATCTTTTAAAGTGACAGCATTCACTTATAATGACAATATAAAGAACAGAAGTAATTGCTCACTAAATATGCTCTGTTCTTGAGTAAATAACTTCAGTACCTTTAAGAAGGATTAATCTATATATAATTCTTAACTTATGCAGTACAACTACAATATCTGTATATTTCCCACTTAAGGGAAATATACATTTCCCTTAAGTTGTGATAAGTTGTTATACATGTAGGAAGAGCACAGGTACAAATAAAATGTATTATTATTATTATTATGGGTTTATGTGAGGATTTATTTGTCACGTATGTGCTTTGTCGCTGTAGCACACAATGGCAGAGGGAGGCGAGAGACGCGAGTGCGAGTTATTAAAAATGCTCCAACTACTGTAAAAACCGACATCTGGGCACATTTCTATGGAATTACCTTTGTCTCAATAAAACTGAACGAAACTTTTTCAGAAACTATCAAAAATATGCCATTAAAAAAGAAGAAAAACACATTGAAAATGAAAAAAATTAACTCAGTCGCACAAATGTAACAGGATATTCAATATGCTTCATTCTTTGTTAATGTTTTTCAAAGATTCATTTTCGCAAATCGTGGATTGTGAATGCATTGCCAAAGATTTCGCTTACGTTTCTCAGTTTTTCGTTTGCTGTTTTGACACAATCCTCTCGTGGGGGCGGGCTTAACAGTGCTCTACTCTGATTGGATAAAGAGCTTTTGATGGACAGGTGGAATGATCTCGCGGTGCTTTGTATTAGGCTAGTTCGTAAAGATGAGCTCTCAGGAGCCGCGGCGACTTCATCATCATCTTCACCCGCTGGGTCTTCAAGGCAGCAATTAGTCTGTGTTATTGAAGTTACCAATAATATCGATACAAGTTGTATCCATGTACAGTGTGCAACAGTTCTGGCTTTATTTGACACATGAATTATTTAAAAACATTTTATCAACAGTGGCGTAACTTTGTTTTAAAAAGTAGGTGGGACCTGTGTGTGTGTGTGTGTGTCCGTGTTTCTCCAAAAAGACTCAATCGATCAATGATTCGGGTCGCCAATGTCACGTGATTTCAGCAGTTTGACGCGATCCGAATCATTGATCGATTCACACCGTTTGAATCTTTTTGAAGGAATGCAGAAGAGAAGCCAATGCTGAATAAAGTCGTAGTTTTTGTTATTTTTGGACCCAAATGTATTTTGGATGCTTCAAGAGACTCTAATTAACCCACTGATGTCTCATATGGACTACTGTGATGATGTTTTTATTCCCTTTCTGGACATGGACAGTATAGTGTGCATACACTTGCATACGCTCTCGGACTAAATATAAAATATCTTAAACTGTGTGTGAAGATGAACGGAGGTCTTACGGGTGTGGAGCGACATTAGGGAGAGGAGTTAATGACAGACATTTCATTATTGGTTGAACTATCCCTTTAAGTGTAACCTGCTGTGTTTAGGTGTAACTTCCTGTCGGCGGAGCAGTGTCAGGATTGGCTGAGGAGGATAAGCGTAGCTGTGCGTCCGCCGGCCCGTCTGGAGGAACTTTTTGCCTTCGCCTTCCTCTCCTGTAGCACGAGTGTGTCCGCTGAGGACAGAGAGATGCATGATGGGATATGCCGTGCAGGTACACACACACATTTCAGGGCTGTTTTTACAGGTTCTTGCGCTTGAAGAAATTAACTCACACTCATGTCGTTCTCCTAAGTGGATGAGGATGGATGCTGTTGAGCCCTGATAATGACAAAATGCACCATGTAGCTTTGTTTGAGTGTCCTTGTTACATGTACTTACCATAGTAATAACAGTAAATTATGCATGATTACATGCAATAAAGTTAACCCTCAACCAAATCCTATCCTAACCTTATAGTAAATACATGCAGTTAGTACTTAAAGCTACACTGTGCAACTTTTTTAGTTTATTCTTAGCTAAAAACACTTAGTTCTTTGAAAAATATATGTGCTCATTAATGTATATTTACTTCTTTCAAGTAATAAAGTATTCTCGTAAGTTTATAATATGCCGTTGAAAACACATACGGGTGAGGGGTTCGAATGCCGGTCGCCATGTTGCCCCTCCATCTTGAAAGTACAGTAGCCAAAGAGGGACATACCCGTAAATTCAAGCTTCGCCTTTTGCGTTTTAACACTCGATGGCACCGTGTCGAATGTGAAGAGGGGGATTGCCGTGTTAATCTTGGACTAAATTGGCCACCGTAGGAGTTAAAACGAAATCAGAATTGAGAGGAACAGAAACTAATATTCACTGGATGGTCATAAACCTTTACACCGCTAGATGGGGGAAATATCACACAGTGGAGCTTTAAATATATAATGAAACTGTAACAATGACACCTTAACCAAATTAATTTGTTTAAATTCATTATTAGTTTATTTAAAATCATTTTTCTTTGCTGCAGCTTTAAAATCTCATGTAAATCTCATTTGCACATTCAAACTTATGCTAGGTTATTATAGTACTTACTAAAACTGTTTTGATCATTTAAATAAAGCTGAAATAAAATTGAAATATTTTAAATGTTGGCTTGGCGACTAATTTAAATTTTTCCATCGACTAATCTCTGATTGAAATCTTGTTTCTTTTTTCCGTCCCGAACAGATAATGTTCTTTTCCTCACCCCATTGGCAGATCATTTAGCCTTTTTTAAGCAAAAACTCACTTCAGTTTGATTTTATTTTCTAAGAAAACAAGAAAAAATATCTTATGTCGTTTTACTGATCTAGTAAAAATTGATATTCTGACTGAAAACAAGACAAAAATGCTAAATAAGAAGAGCATTTTTTGCAGTGTGATGTGTGTGTTTGCAGGAGGACATCAGCGGAGGTTTAAGCGAGAGCTGGAGAGGATGGGCTTCGACACACACAGTGCCTGGAGAATCTCCAACATCAACAGCAACTACAGGTGACACACACAAGCGCTCGCACAAGCAGCCATAGGTGCTTCATCACCAGACTTGTGTGTGTGTGTGTGTGGGCATGTTTTTGTGACATATGAGGACACAAATGTGTGTAATGCCATGGGTATGACACAGGTATTACAGGAGAGGGTGAAATATGAGGACATTACCCATGGCCCCACTTTACAAAAGGCTTATAAATCACACAGGAGGAGTTTTTATGAGAAAGTAAAAATGCAGAATGTTTCCTGAGATGGGTAGGTTTAGGGGCTGTGTCTGTGTGTGTGTGTGTGTGTGATGGGTAGGTTTAGGGGCAGTGTGTGTGTGTGTGTGTGTGTGTGTGTGTGTGTGTGATGGGTAGATTTAGGGGCAGTGTGTGTGTGTGTGTGTGTGTGTGTGATGGGTAGGTTTAGGGGCAGTGTGTGTGTGTTTGTGTGTGTGTGTGTGTGTGTGTGTGTGTGTGTTTGTGTGTGTGATGAGTAGGTTTAGGGGCAGTTTAAGGGGATAGAAAATACGGTTTGTACGGTATAAAAAACATTACACCTATGGAATGTCCCCACATGTCACAAAAACAAACGTGTGTGTGTGTGATCTCTCAGGGTTTGTGCCAGTTACCCAGAGCAGGTCATCGTGCCCGCTGTAATCACGGATCAGGAATTGGAGAGCGTGGCGGCGTTTAGATCCTGGAAGAGAATCCCGGCGGTCGTTTACAGGTGTGTCTAAACTTGCATTTTGTGAAAGGACTGTTCTGGTTTCAGTACAAATGAAAGGGTTAGTTCACTAATGTCGCTCCACACCCGTAAGACCTCCGTTCATCTTCACACACAGTTTAAGATATTTTATATTTAGTCCGAGAGCGTATGCAAGTGTATGCACACTATACTGTCCATGTCCAGAAAGGGAATAAAAACATCATCACAGTAGTCCATATGAGACATCAGTGGGTTAATTAGAGTCTCTTGAAGCATCCAAAATACATTTGGGTCCAAAAATAACAAAAACTACGACTTTATTCAGCATTGGCTTCTCCCTCAGACTATAAATAAAGCTCGCGCGCTCCAGAGAACACGTCAGTCACTGCGCAGTCGTGAATGCCGATTGAAAACAGACCCGGAAGAGAAGACAATGCTGAATAAAGTCGTAGTTTATTGTTATTTTGATATAGAATAGTTTATTGTGATTATCGCTGCACTGCAAAAAATGCTTTTCTTACTCAGTATTTTTGTCTTGTTTCTAGTCTATATATCTAAAAATTCTTACATTAAGAAACATTTACTAGACAAGTAAAAATTATTGTCTTGTTTTGGGGAAAAATAACTCAAAATGAAGAGAGTTTTTGCTTAAAATAAGATAAATAATCTGCCAATGGGGTGAGAAAAATAATCTTAATGCAAACAGAAAACAAAATAATTTTTCTTACCCAAAAACTCTCTTCATTTTGAGTTATTTTTCCCCAAAACAAGACAATAATTTTTACTTGTCTAGTAAATGTTTCTTAATGTAAGAATTTTTAGATATTTAGACTAGAAACGAGACAAAAATACTGAGTAAGAAAAGCATTTTTTGCAGTAAAGTAAAGGCACTGGTATGTGTCACTCACCTTTATCTTAACCTTTGACCCAGACACCAGAGTTCGGGCGCTGTGATTGGTCGCTGCGGGCAGCCAGAGGTCAGCTGGTGGGGTTGGCGAAATGCAGACGATGAGCATTTAGTACAAGCCATCGCTAAAGCGTGCGTCACGGATCCGGCCTCGAGCGTAGCGCAGACACATGGCTCATGCATTCCCCACCACGCCAAAGCTACGCTCAGCCAATCCGGTAAGTGAGCGGGACTCCGCACTGCAAAAAATGCTCTTCTTATTCAGTATTTTTTTTCTTGTTTCCAGTCCAAATATCTAAAAATTCTTAAATCAAGATGCATTTACTATATAAGTCAAATGACATAGGATATTTTTTCTTATTTTCTGGGGGAAATTATCAAAATGAAGTGAGTTTTTGCTTAAAACGGGCAAAATGATCTGCCAATGGGGTGAGAAAAATAATCTGATTTCTGTTTGGGACGGAAATAGGGATGGCACAATTCTCAAATATAATATGGAGCCATTCAGTACGGCATTCACGGTTCAACACGTGCTTGTGAATTGTGGTTTTGCATTTAATTAATTATTTCTATTCATCTCCGTTTGAAATATCTCTCTCAGTCTATTTCAGCTCTTTTTGAGTGTGCCTGTGAGTCTACACACTGATATGAGCATATATCCATCATATGCACTAAAGTTAGGCGGCGTTTACCCGTGTTTTAAAGCCTTGCCAGTTAAACAGTTCATTCACGTGCGCCTGTCACACACACACGATTACTGGACTAAGTGTCTTACTGCGCTAATACTGTCACACACACACACACACGATTACTAGACTAAGTGTCTTACTGCGCTAATACTGTCACACACACACACGTTTAACATATATAAAGTCGTGTGTGTGTGTGTATATGAGATGCGATCAGGTCTTAAAGGGACAGTAGCGCAGCCTATAGTGAACACTTGTCCTTAAAGGGTAACTAAGCCCCTGTTCACAGCCCAGGGCGTGCACCTGAGACCCGTAGTGACAACTTGTTTGACAGTTTTTGAGTTTTTCTCCAGCACCTTCACCTGAAGTGGAGGAGGGTGAAATGTCTGTGGGACACAGAGCCTTATCAATCGAGCCGCTGGCTCAAACTGCGTTAACTCCCGGTGCCGACGATGCTTTCATTCATTCATTCATTCATGCTAGCGAAGCAGCAGCGCAAGAGAGAATGAGATCACTAACTAATCTATGAACACTGAACAGCCATATCCTTATACTGAATGCCACTAAAGCGCAGGACCAATAAGTTCAAACCTAATAGCCGATTACAGCAGATTTCCTCAAATAAAAGTTAGACTACATACGCCAGCAGTCTAGCACAGTCTAGTCCGTTACCACGGCAACCATTTGCGTGTCAGGGTTTGTCTGAAAGCGGCTAATGTATGAAAATTATCTGTAGACATGACGGGCGGCAAAAATATCAGAAGAAAAGCTAAACATGTACTTACAACTGCATTATTTATCTGTATTTTCTTCATTAGGATGTTGAAAGCAAGTGACGAGAGTTTCATTCATAATGTTTCTACTTCATGTAACATGAGCGCTCATACTGGACTGAAGCCGTTCTCATCATGTGATCACGGGAAAACATTTCTATGGGCGTGGTGAGCTCGTGCCAGGGGCGTGGTAGGGAAGTACCATCCTACGTCACAAAGCACCACAACGTCCAATAGGAAAATTCGACTGCAGTAGCTACCGTTCAACCTTAAGAGGGCAGCACTGAGACGTTTTTACACCATATATTATAGAATTAAAACACTTTATACCCAAATGTCAAAATATTTACTCGAATCAATAAACAGCATTAATAAAGCCCCAGTCTTGCAGATCATTAACTAAAAAGAGTTGGTTTAGGGTTTAGTTACCCTTTAGGGTTTAGTTACCCTTTAAAGGGACAGTTCACCTCTAAAATTATGTTAATAAAACAACAAAAGACAGAGAAAATCACTCACTGCTCTTGAATAAATAAATAAATAAAAAATGTAATACAGTAGCTTTTAATCAATGTATATTAAAGACTATGTAGTTTTAATTTTACATTTATTCATTCAATTTCATACTTTAATGCTGCTGTACATCTGAGCTGCCACTGTAAATCTTTATATATATTTATTTTATATTATACAATACACTAGGAATGTGTGCAAGGTTTTTTTAAAGTAAAGTTTTAAGTTTAAGGAAGGTTTTTCCAGGTCTTTTAAGTAAAATAAAGAAAAAAATTCTCCTTAACCTCTTTCTGTTCCTGTCGCCTAAGAATAGAATAGCAAAAAACCGAAGCGAACCGAAAACCGTGGTGTGTATTGAACCGTGGACTAACTGTATTGTTGCATCCCTAGACGGAAACAAGAAACCCCATAGGCAGATTTTCTCACCCCATAGGCAGATAATTTTGCCCGTTTCATTTTGATTTTCAACAAAACAAGAATAAAAATCTTATGTCGTTTTACTGATCTAGTAAATGCATCTTGATTTAAGAATTGTTAGATATTTAGACTGGAAACAAGACAAAATGACTGAGTAAGAAGAGCATTTTTTGCAGTGTGGTTGGATTGTTTTTCCAGCTCCATCACCGCAGCTGTTCATTCCCTTTCCTGTTCTCACATACAGATCCTCACATGGCCAATGGGAACATAGAGGCGGAGCCAAGTGCCACGCCCCCTCAGAAGCTGTTAATAATGGACGCCCGTTCGTACGCCGCTGCAGTAGCCAATCGGGCGAAAGGAGGCGGCTGTGAATGCCCAGGTAATGCAGAGCAGATGCTAGTTGAAGATAGGGTTGGGTACCGTTCACAACGGTACCTGTTTTCGGTACTTAAGAGATACATTCATGGTCCTAAATTCTTAAAGGGGGGGTGAAACAGTCAGTTTCAGTCAGTGTCATGTCAATCTTGAGTACCTATAGAGTAGCATTGCATCCTGCATATCTCCGAAAAGTCTTTATTTTTTTTATAATTATATAAGAAAGATGCGCTGTTCCGAGTCTTTCCGAAAAAAGCCGAGCGGGTGGGGGCGTGTCGTATGGGCGGAGCTAAATAATGACGAGTGCGCGCCGCTGTTATTGGGTTGAGTGCGTCGTAAAGCTGTCATCCCTAACAGCGGGAAAAAAACTTTATTCAAAATAAAAATATGGCTTTTAATCAGATACAGCCATACATCTATGATCCGGAATCAGACCCAGAGGCTGCAGTTGAACAGGAGCAGCAGCAAAAACGACTAGAGCAGGACGTCTCTATGTGCTACAAGTTATACACTAACTATATAATATGCTTAGCGGCTTGTGTTATTTACATATTTATACTTGAATTATATCGTCGTATTTTTGTCTTTGAAGGTGTACATGTGGGAAGTGCAGTTGTGCACGTGTGTGTGTGTGTGTTTACGCGTGGTTTGTGTAGACAATTGTAACATTAGTAAGCGGACTGGTTTTGCACGGCAGGTTAAGTTAGTGTTTACATAGAAAGACACAGAATAGTAGCGCATTTGAATGAAGAAGCGTGCTTATTTAGTTCAACATATTTCCCCACTCTTTGTGTATTGTTGTTTGGAGTGCTTTTACAATACACAAACATAAAGTTACACATATAGTGGCCAGCTAAACAAATGTACACGCACTACACATCGCATGCTCCATTGATCAATTAACTATACGGGATCATGTTTGGGCTACTTGATGGGCATAGGCAAAAACACAGACATTTGAAGCAGTCTCACTCACCGCCTGCGGTTCTAACGTTGGGACCTTTATCGTTGGGACTGCTCCATCCTTCAGCATTAGGTGATCGGAAAATCCTGTGTCGAGCTGGGCCTTGTTTATGAAACAGTCGGCACCGAAATGCAGCGAACAGACAGAAACCTTTGCGCAACTCAGTTGCTGATCCGGAAAAGCAAATTACACCCACTGTTGCCTTAACGCGGAGTTTTTGGGGAATCTGTGCAGGACTGTCTTGGTCTGGCAACCAAAAACGCACTTTTTTGGTGACATTGTTATGTGCACATCACCTGTCCAGCATCCTACAAGCCAGCGCTTTGATGGGCGTAGCCTGTTGCTTTCGCTCTCTCTCTCTCTCTCTCTCTCTCTCTCTCTCTCTCTCTCTCTCTCTCTCTCTCTCTCTCTCTCTCACGCTCTTCCGGTAGAATTGTCCGTACGGCCCATACAAGGAAATTCCGCCCCCATTAACGTCAAAGGGGACGCATGATCTCAAAAAACTTGCCGAAACTTATGACTAAACGGAAGTAGTATTTTTGACAAAGAAATACTCCCATCAAACGTCCACCTTAACTTTTGAAACTTTGTCTATGTTTAGTATGGGATTCCAAGTCTTTAACAGTGTAAAAAGATCAGTATGCATGAAACAGCATTTCACCCCCCCTTTAATGAGTATTACATTTTAAAATCAAATTATAAGGCCTTAAAAAGTCTTAAATTCGCTGAAGCATTGCGTACTAGGTCTTAAGTAATGTTAAACAGGTCTTAATTTTCCTACGTGCATGTAACGCTACCTCACTGAAATGCTCTCGCCTCCCTTAGCACGCGCGCACGTGTGTGTGTGTGTTCCGTGGTGTTTGTAGTTCTTTCTTTCGCTAGACCAACTATTGTTCGCTCTATTACAACTACAAATTAGACAAGCATGCGTCTTATATTGCAGCCAATCAGCTTTGGTGTTATTGGCACGAGCCTCTTTCTGATCTTACCCCACAGACGCATAAAACAAAAAATGATTTATTCTTCAGTTGAGTCTGACGGTTCTTGTAGTTCCGCGATCGTGAACGCGAATCTTTCTCACCATCTTGCTTAATGACCAAATAAAAGTAAAATATACCCGATTGCACTAAAAGACTTAATAACAGTGATGTAAACTCCGAACGCCGATGTGTGTTTGCTGCCTATCAGCGCTCGCGCGAGAGTATTGAATGTGTTATTTCTAGGCTCATTAGCCTAACGTTACTCTTGAACGATCAGATATACGGATTATGCATATGTCTATATCCTGATCTGAGTTAAAGTTTGGGACGTGTCAGTAAGCACTGGATCTGCACATTAGTAAGTTCTCAAAGTGAAAGCAAACTAATATAGCTTAACAACACAAACGGGGAAACAGCACTTACACTTAAAGGAACACTCCACCGTTTTTAGAAATAGGGCTTATTCTACTCTTCTACATTTAGATATGTGAGGAAATGCGTTTTAAGCTAAGCTAGCGGCGACCCTGCCAAACTAAAACGATGCACTGAGACAAATGCATTTGCCCACATATCTAAATGTCTAAAGAAGTAGAATAAGCCCTATTTCTAAAACCGCTGGAGTGATCCTCTTCGTAGATATGCATCTTTCTGTTGTATTTATTTGTCCTATTGTCATTTGTTTATAAGTATATATTTTATTACTGACCGATTACTTGATTACGTAATTATATTAAGAAATTATTGCTGAGGTTTACTTTTAAGATGTTTGTTCATATTTCCCACCCCAAGCGATCGTGTTATTAAAGGTAGATAGCACACCGCTGAACCAGCCTTTTGTGTCTTTGTATTACCAAACAAGATTCATGCATTTTGTCAGTTTTGTTGCCATGTGTGACTATTGTGCATCTAACATAATAATATGGTTATGTTGCATCCTAATTATAAAAAAATTTTATTGTTTCAAATTTATGGAAGTGACCACCACAAAATAAAAACTAATTTTGGTGTGTGTATTATATATATATATATATATGCTAATCCTGGTGGGATTGAGCTATGAATAATAAGTTTACTAATACTTTGTTCAATTTAAATTAATTAAATAATATAAGCTTAAGTAATTGAGTGATTCTGCATTTCCTATGCATTTTTTTTATTGCGTGATATAGGTCTCAAATTTTATTCATAATGGTCTTAAATTTGACCTGGTGAAACCTGCAGATACCCTGACATTGATAACTGTAAAGAAACGAAGTCATTTATAGAAGTGTTATTAACATTATGCCATTGTCTGTGATATTTGTTCACTGTAATATTAACCAGTAAATATAGGCTATAGCTACTATGAATTCATTCATTGAATTCATAAAAAACAACCATAGTATTATTTTTTATTTTTTATTAAATTTCTATGAAAAGATTTCCCACAAATTCTGTGTTGTGTATCTTCTGGTAATCAAATGAAGACATACAATTTATCATTTAATTTAATGAAACATTTTTGTCAAACACAGCTGCACAACTGAGCTTAATACTGTTTAAACATGGAAGAAAACTTTTAATATATTACTTAAAATATCAGGTTTACAGGTCTAAAAAATAAAGTTTTGATAGTTTATAATTATTACATTAGTGTTAGTATTATGACGACAGATGATTAGATGATTAATTATTTATGTCTTATTTAATTCTATAAACTATAATACTGATCTGCCAACATTGTCTCTCTATGATAAATTAAAATAAGCTGATAACATCACTGTTTACTCCAGAACGACTGTACAGCCAAATCTAATTCTGCTGCAGTATTGTCCTGTTTGACAACAGGCTTATGAAGTGACTCTCAGAGCGGCTCTGGAGATGATGGACATATGTCCTCATATGAGATGGAAACACGCGATTTTCACGTGCAATTCTGTGTGTGTGTGAGGTAAATAAACTGCGGGTCAGCGGCATTCATTCACACAAACACCCAGGATTCGTATTTAAATAGTCTTTTTGTTGTTTAATGTTCACAGACACTAGTCTATAATCACCAGATGCGTTCTCAGGTACCGAACTGTGGTACCAATTGAATTAATGTGAATCGGTTTTTGGTAGTACTAACGTAATTCACCCTTCGCAAAGACCCGCCCCCTTAGTTGCTGTTGCTATATTTCTTACAAGTGTTCGATACCGCAATGGCGCTCCCACTGTCAATTCGTGCACTCCCTGGGGAAATAGTGAACAATTTCTGAAAAAATGACATGTTGATTTCAGACAGAAGCAGACAGAAATGTCTGCTATATGCATTTGAGTGATTTTTTTCAGGACTGAACGTGACTCGAAATAAACAAAATAAAGATCGTAGCCATAGCCTACAAGTCACAGAGTAAAACTGAACAACCGCATCACTTGCCGATTGAGACAGAGGATAACAACATTAAGGAGCAACACTGTTCCCAAAAAGCAAGCTGGGTATATAACTCTCTGCTCACTATTATAATCATTAAAAGATAATATATAACATAATATTCAGTTATCCTAGCTAGCGTTAGCTAACAACCGTAACATAATTAAGTGTGCTGTAAGGTAAGGACATAATGTGTGGTTAGCTCCACAGGTTTCTGTGCTCATGCCATTGGTCTTATCTATACCCTGGACCTCTGTAAAGCCCAAAATATTACCAGTATGACTGGCCAGTCCTCCACAAGAGTGGCATAAACAGTGGCAGAAAAATGACACCGCAGCCCGTAACAACCGTTAGTGGCGAAGGCGAACCGAAAACGGAAACCCATCTTCTGTCACTACAGCAATGACAGGCAGCGGCGTAGCACCAAATTTTGGGCCCTGGGTACAAACCATCTCGCTGGGCCCCGTACCATGTATGTGTACAGTATTGTTCAAAATAATAGCAGTACAATGTGACTAACCAGAATAATCAAGGTTTTTAGTATATTTGTTATTGCTACGTGGCAAACAAGTTACCAGTAGGTTCAGTAGATTCTCAGAAAACAAATGAGACCCAGCATTCATGATATGCACGCTCTTAAGGCTGTGCAATTGGGCAATTAGTTGAAAGGGGTGTGTTCAAAAAAATAGCAGTGTCTACCTTTGACTGTACAAACTCAAAACTATTTTGTACAAAAAAAATGTTTTTCTGGGATTTAGCAATCCTGTGAATCACTAAACTAATATTTAGTTGTATGACCACAGTTTTTTAAAACTGCTTGACATCTGTGTGGCATGGAGTCAACCAACTTGTGGCACCTCTCAGCTGTTATTCCACTCCATGATTCTTTAACAACATTCCACAATTCATTCACATTTCTTGGTTTTGCTTCAGAAACAGCATTTTTGATATCACCCCACAAGTTCTCAATTGGATTAAGGTCTGGAGATTGGGCTGGCCACTCCATAACATTAATTTTGTTGGTTTGGAACCAAGACTTTGCCCGTTTACTAGTGTGTTTTGGGTCATTGTCTTGTTGAAACAACCGTTTCAAGGGCATGTCCTCTTCAGCATAGGGCAACATGACCTCTTCAAGTATTTTAACATATGCAAACTGATCCATGATCCCTGGTATGCGATAAATAGGCCCAACACCATAGTAGGAGAAACATGCCCATATCATGATGCTTGCACCTCCATGCTTCACTGTCTTCACTGTGTACTGTGGCTTGAATTCAGAGTTTGGGGGTCGTCTCACAAACTGCCTGTGGCCCTTGGACCCAAAAAGAACAATTTTACTCTCATCAGTCCACAAAATGTTCCTCCATTTCTCTTTAGGCCAGTTGATGTGTTCTTTGGCAAATTGTAACCTCTTCTGCACATGCCTTTTTTTTAACAGAGGGACTTTGCGGGGGATTCTTGAAAATAGATTAGCTTCACACAGACGTCTTCTAACTGTCACAGTACTTACAGGTAACTCCAGACTGTCTTTGATCATCCTGGAGGTGATCATTGGCTGAGCCTTTGCCATTCTGGTTATTCTTCTATCCATTTTGATGGTTGTCTTCCGTTTTCTTCCACGTCTCTCTGGTTTTGCTCTCCATTTTAAGGCATTGGAGATCATTTTAGCTGAACAGCCTATCATTTTTTGCACCTCTTTATAGGTTTTCCCCTCTCTAATCAACTTTTTAATCAAAGTACTCTGTTCTTCTGAACAATGTCTTGAACGACCCATTTTCCTCAGCTTTCAAATGCATGTTCAACAAGTGTTGGCTTCATCCTTAAATAGGGGCCACCTGATTCACACCTGTTTCTTCACAAAATTGATGACCTCAGTGATTGAATGCCACACTGCTATTTTTTTGAACACACCCCTTTCAACTAATTGCCCAATTGCACAGCCTTAAGAGTGTGCATATCATGAATGCTGGGTCTCATTTGTTTTCTGAGAATCTACTGAACCTACTGGTAACTTGTTTGCCACGTAGCAATAAAAAAATATACGAAAAACCTTGATTATTCTGGTTAGTCACATTGTACTGCTATTATTTTGAACAATACTGTATGCGTATGTATAGAAAACTGACTTCTAAGGGGCCTGATTACTCTGTACCCTTTATCCCCCCAGTCCGACGCCCCTGATGACAGGTGTGTTATTTTTCACGCTTTGTAAATAAGTATATAAATACCAAATATGATAAACCATGTAAATTACTGTGGTATAAATTACTGTACCAGAAAGACTTGTATGACAAGTCAGACATGAAGTTTGTGAAGAGGATTGTCTGAAATGACAGATGAGGATTTCAGGAACGGATGAAACTGTACATCGCCAAGCCTTTCTGGATACCTGCAGTCTGCGTTGCAAGTCCCATATGAGCATATTTCTACAATTTTTCAAGTTAAAAACGACGTCAGTCTACTAAGCGTGGTGGTTTGTTTGTCGGACAAATGGCGGATAGCAACAGGGGGGCGCACAATATCGGCGTTATGATTGGTCAGAGTGCCTGTCAATTAGTGGTAGAATGTAACGATGTACAAATACTTCGTTACTTTACTTAAGTACATTTCTCACGTATCTGTACTTTACTTAAGTACATTTCTCACGTATCTGTACTTTACTTAAGTAGAATCAATAGTGCATACTTTTTACTTTTACTTCGTTACATTTTGCAGCAAATATTCTACTTTCTACTCCACTACATTTCTACAGCATTTCGTTCCATTTTCTGATCAGTTTCAGGGCTCGAATTTAAGGTTTGTTGGGATAATTAATGGATAATAATGGGCTAATGTATGAACTGACGGTTGTGCTGTTGACAATCGCGCAGCGTCTCGAGGAGAAATGGAAACAAACCAACGCCGCTCGTACAGAGAAACTCAATAACATACTGCAGTAAATGTTCAAAATGTGAAAGTTTTTAAATTTGATAACGTATAATACAGTTAAAAAAACATCACGACACGACCAAGAGTGTGTTTTCCTGAATACCATCACGACTGAAAATGTGACACTGATTTCATGACAGCTCCATAAACAATTAGTTAAAATTAGTCACTTACATTTTAGATGCAATATAAACAGATGTTGTTTTATTACAGCAGCGAAAATATTTCCAAGATCAGCTCATATTTCCACATCAGAACCACAACGCATCTCACAGCAATAGTGTGTTACTGAATGATTCAGTGTTAGAAAGAATCGGTTGAATCAAAGATTCAATGACCTGTTCGTAAACGACTGCCTCATTCATGAACGAATCAGCCGTTTGAACGAACCGACTCAATGACTCACTCATTAAGACCTGCCGCCACCTACTGGTAGTTTAGTTTAATGTTCAAACATTCTTTCCAACGTTTCTTATTGTATTACAAATATATAGTTAAAACAATCTCATAACATTATTTAATGCAGTTGTAATTTGTCAGTGTAAATTATTTAATTTAACAACCATAAAGCGTTATTCTAATTTAATTTATTGATCAAATTTAAGAATATAAAAGGAAAGCTGAAGCATATCCTATATTTAAAGGGGGGGTGAAATGCTGTTTCATGCATACTGATCTTTTTACACTGTTAAAGACTTGGAATCCCATACTAAACATAGACAAAGTTTCAAAAGTTAAGGTGGACGTTTGATGGGATAATTTCTTTGTCAAAAATACTACTTCCGGTTAGTCATAAGTTTCGGCAAGTTTTTTGCGATCATGCGTCCCCATTGACGTTAGTGGGGGCGGAATTTCCTTGTATGGGCCGTACGGACAATTCTACCGGAAGCGCGTGAGAGAGAGAGAGGGAGAGAGCGAAAGCAACAGGCTACGCCCATCAAAGCGCTGGCTTGTAGGATGCTAAACAGGTGATATAACCAGTAGCTACTGACTTACCCACTGATAGGCCGGCGGTCGATCTGTATTAGCACTTTCCTCACGCGACGGGCGAATCACTTTCCTCACAGAGCGACTCACTTTCCTCACGCGGCAGGCGAATCACTTTCCTCACTGAGCGAATCACTTTCCTCACAGAGCGACTCACTTTCCTCACGCGGCGGGCGAATCACTTTCCTCACTGAGCGAATCACTTTCCTCACAGAGCGACTCACTTTCCTCACAGAGCGACTCACTTTCCTCACAGAGCGACTCACTTTCCTCACAGAGCGACTCACTTTCCTCACAGAGCGACTCACTTTCCTCACGCGACGGGCGAATCACTTTCCTCACAGAGCGACTCACTTTCCTCACGCGGCAGGCGAATCACTTTCCTCACTGAGCGAATCACTTTCCTCACAGAGCGACTCACTTTCCTCACGCGGCGGGCGAATCACTTTCCTCACTGAGCGAATCACTTTCCTCACTGAGCGAATCACTTTCCTCACAGAGCGACTCACTTTCCTCACGCGGCGGGCGAATCACTTTCCTCACTGAGCGAATCACTTTCCTCACAGAGCGAATCACTTTCCTCACGCGGCGGGCGAATCACTTTCCTCACTGAGCGAATCACTTTCCTCACAGAGCGAATCACTTTCCTCACTGCAGCGCGCTGCTGCACACGTCATTATTTAGCTCCGCTCACATGACACGCCCCCACCCGCTCGGCTTTTTTCGGAAAGACTCGGAACAGCGCATCTTTCTTATATAATTATAAAAAAAATAAAGACTTTTCGGAGATATGCAGGATGCAATGCTACTCTATAGGTACTCAAGATTGACATGACACTGACTGAAACTGAGTGTTTCACCCCCCCTTTAAGATTAATCCTCATAAATATGAAGATTTAAATACATCAAAGCTGATGAAAATGTTCTTCTGGATATTGATATTTAACTCTGCAGATCGTCTGATATTGTGAGTCAGAATGTAAACTCGGCAGCAGATGATACGCACAATTAGCCGACATTAACCCAAAACTAACTGAATTAAAACGCCACAGCCCACACTGTTTTCTTCTTTTTAATTATTAAAATATAGACATTAAGAGAATAAATTGTTATACAAGTACTTTTACTTCTAAAAGTACATTTAAAATCAAGTACTTTTTTTACTTTTACTTAAGTAGGATTGTCATCGTAGTACTTCTACTTTTACTTAAGTAAATATGGCAATGGTTATTTGTACTTTTACTGAAGTACTGAGACTCAGTACTTCCTCCACCACTGCTGTCAATCACACTCGCTGCGAAGGGTGAAGTCGGTCGGTGCCCTTAAAAGTATCGAGCTCGGTACCCAACCCCAGTGTCAGAAAACATGCTATCACTATCCTCTCTCTCTCTCTCTCTCTCTCTCTCTCTCTCTCTCTCACACACACACAAATGTCCTCTCTGTGCTTCCTGTAGAGTACTATCCCAACTGTGAGGTGATGTTCATGGGCATGGCCAACATCCACTCCATCCGGAAGAGCTTCCAGTGTTTGCGGACTCTCTGCGCTCAAGGCCCTGATCCGGTCAAGTGAGTAAACTGGTTCAACTTAGAGCTGATAGTTATTTACTACTTAAAGGGTTAGTTCACTCAAAAATTTCAATTATTTCATTAATTACTCCCCCTCATGTCGTTGGACACCCGTAAGACCTTCGTTACACCTTCGTACAATCATTTTACAATGCGACGAAAATAGTTATTGTGCAAGTTATTGCCGTGACCTCGACGCATGCGTGAGAATATGACGCAGATCGGCCGTTCATGACCAGAAGAGGAGGCTCGGAAGACAATAACTCGGCGGATAAAGTCATTGTTTAGATTTTTTTTGCGCACAATAACTATTCTCGTCTCATTGTAAAATGATTGCACAGCCGCTGTAGTGAGATGGGCTGTGTGTCGATGTGTTTAGGGCCTTTATGGGTCTTGTGAGTGGGAATGGACTGAGTGCCAATGGAGGCCTATCTGAAGCCTTTCTCAGCTTTACACTAAAATATCTTCACTTGTGTTCTGAAGATGAATGAAGGTCTGACGGGTGTCCAATTTAAAATAATGGTAAAACTAGAAACCAATATACATTATGCTATGGTTAAAAATTTAAATTGCATTCCTGGGTCTATATATCCCATAATTGAGGTCGCTTCAACCCGCGGACATGGAAAACAACCGGCGGGAAAACCGCAGACTTGGCAACACAGTGCAGTTGAGTTCTGTTGACATTTGACTACTAATGTTATGCGCCGCTTCGCTGCTCTGATTGGTTGTTGGTCTGTCCAATCGAGGTCTTTCCTGGTTGGGTTGAAACGCCCCATAATCACAGTCCAATGAGCATCAGACTCATATTCTGACTAGAGCTGAGGATGACCACGGCAGGCTAATGAATTGTGCTCTTAAAGAGCTTGATTTTTGCTAACCCCATTACATTAGTTGTGCACTGCAAAAAATGCTTTTCTTAATCAGTATTTTTGTCTTGTTTCTAGTCAAAATATAAAAAATGTCTTACATTAAGAAACATTTACTAGACAAGCAAAAGTAATTGTCTTGTTTTGTGAAAAAATAACTCAAAATGAAGAGAGTTTTTGCTTAAAATAAGATAAATAATCTGCCAATGGGGTGAGAAAAATGATCTTAATTCAAACAGAAAACAAGATTATTCTTCTCACCCCATTGGCAGATTATTTATCTTATTTTAAGCAAAAACTCTCTTCATTTTGAGTTATTTTTCCCCCAAAACAAGACAATTACTTTTGCTTGTCTAGTAAATACGTCTTGTTTAAGAATTTGTAGATGTTTGGACTCGAAACAAGACAAAAATACTGAGTGAGAAAAGCATTTTTTGCAGTGTGGTGTACAGCGCAGGAAAATGGAGCATTTATAATTAATTCCAATATCACCCCACTAGTACCTTCTCATAACGATATAATATCCATATCATGCACTTCTCTCCTCATGGTTTCCTCTCTCCGTGTGTTCTCCGATTAGCTGGCTGTCGGCTTTGGAAGCCACAAAATGGCTGCAGCATCTGTCTCTGCTGCTGAAAGCGTCTCTTCTGGTGGTGAATGCAGTGGATCGGGATGGCAGGCCTGTGCTGGTTCATTGCTCCGATGGCTGGGACAGGACGCCTCAGATTGTGGCTCTGTCCAAACTGCTATTGGATCCCTTCTACAGGACCATCAAGGTCTGTCTGCACACTGCAAAAATGCACAGCGAGCGCTGCTTCTGCTCTAAAGCGAGTCATAGTCCAGTGCGACTTATAGTCCGGAAATATTTCGGTTATTTTTCTAGTCAAAATATCTAAAAATTCTTACATTACGAAACATTTACTAGACAAGTAAAAATTATTGTCTTGTTTTTGGAAAAAATAACTCAAAATGAAGAGAGCTTTTGCTTAAAATAAGATAAATAATCTGCCAATGGGGTGAGAAAAATAATCTTGTTTTCTGTTTGAATTAAGATTATTTTTCTCACCCCATTGGCAGATTATTTATCTTATTTTAAGCAAAAACTCTCTTCATTTTGAGTTATTTTCCCCAAAACAAGACAATTATTTTTGCTTGTCTAGTAAATACTTCTTGTTTTAAGAATTTTTAGAGGTTTGGACTAGAAACAAGACAAAAATACTGAGTAAGAAGAACATTTTTTGCACTTGTTTTATAAGAATGACATGTATGGCAGGAGTGTTGTAAAGTTTAAAGTGATAGTTCACCCAAAAATGAGCCTGATGTTTATTTGCTGGTCAACATGTAGGTGTGTTTGTTTCTTCAGGAGAACACAAATGAAGATTTTTAACTCAAGCGTTGCAGTCTGTCAGTCATAATGATGTGAATGGGGAACAATTCTAAGAGAGTAAAAAAAAACATGCTTAGTCAACATGCACCTGCTGCTCGTGACGACACACTGATGTCTTAAGACACGAACCGATCGGTTTCTGTGAGAAGCACAACAGTATTTATCAGTACACACAGTATTTTCATCAGACAGAAGTAATATCTGATGGGATATTACACTAGATGAGATTCGTCTGATACGAGGTAAAAAATAACAAATACTGTTGTGTTTCTCACAGAAACTGATCGGTTCGTGTCTTAAGACATCAGTGTGTCGTCACGAGCAGCAGGTGCATGTTGATTTAGCATGTTTTTTTTTACTCTCTTAGAATTGTTCCCCATTCACATCATTATGACTGACAGACTGCAACGCTTGAGTTAAAAATCTTCATTTGTGTTCTCCTGAAGAAACAAACACACCTACATGTTGAATGCATTGGGGGTCAGCAGATAAACATCACAGGCTCATTTTTGGGTGAACTTTAAGTGCACATTCAGGCCAAACATGACCGCGAACTGCTGTTTAATGCTAGCTCTCTCTGCTTTTAATGGACACAATCAAATGATATTGTCTTTAGGATCTGAGAAATTGTTTTTAAGGATTGCACCAAAATTTGACTGGGTAATATTGCTGGAAAAAGAGCTCTATACCGGCAACACCAAAGTCATGGGTTCGATTCATAGAAAAGCATGATCTGATATAAATGTATTCACTGAATGCAATGTCGCTTTAGATAAAAGTGTCTGTCAATCTCAGTACTCATGTAATCATAGGGTTGTAGCCTAGTAGATTCAAAATGTTTAGTAAAATACATTTAATCAATTAATTTATGCACTAATATAACAATACATAGTAATAAAGGAGGATATTTATGTAGAAATAAACAATGCTGTGTTTTTGATGTTTTTTGTAAAAACTTTTTTCTTACAATTATACAATTTTCTTAATTTTCTATATTAAGCAATTCTGACTTTGCTCGCAATTCTGACTTTCCTCGCAATTCTGACTTTGCTCGCAATTCTGACTTTGCTCGCAATTCTGACTTTGCTCGCAATTCTGACTTTCCTCGCAATTCTGACTTTGCTCGCAATTCTGACTTTGCTCGCAATTCTGACTTTGCTCGCAATTCTGACTTTCCTCGCAATTCTGACTTTCTGACTTTGCTCGCAATTCTGACTTTGCTCGCAATTCTGACTTTGCTCGCAATTTTGACTTTCCTCGCAATTCTGACTTTGCTCGCAATTCTGACTTTGCTCGCAATTCTGACTTTGCTCGCAATTCTGACTTTGCTCGCAATTCTGACTTTGCTCGCAATTCTGACTTTGCTCGCAATTCTGACTTTGCTCGCAATTCTGACTTTGCTCGCAATTTTGACTTTGCTCGCAATTCTGACTTTGCTCGCAATTCTGACTTTGCTCGCAATTTTGACTTTGCTCGCAATTCTGACTTTGCTCGCAATTTTGACTTTCCTCGCAATTCTGACTTTGCCGCAATTCTGACTTTCCTCGCAATTCTGACTTTGCTCGCAATTTTGACTTTGCTCGCAATTCTGACTTTGCTCGCAATTTTGACTTTCCTCGCAATTCTGACTTTGCTCGCAATTTTGACTTTGCTCGCAATTCTGACTTTCCTCGCAATTCTGACTTTGCTCGCAATTCTGACTTTGCTCGCAATTCTGACTTTCCTCGCAATTTTGACTTTGCTCGCAATTCTGACTTTGCTCGCAATTCTGACTTTGCTCGCAATTCTGACTTTCCTCGCAATTCTGACTTTGCTCGCAATTCTGACTTTCCTCGCAATTCTGACTTTCCTCGCAATTTTGACTTTCCTCGCAATTCTGACTTTCCTCGCAATTCTGACTTTGCTCGCAATTCTGACTTTGCTCGCAATTCTGACTTTGCTCGCAATTCTGACTTTCCTCGCAATTCTGACTTTCCTCGCAATTCTGACTTTGCTCGCAATTCTGACTTTGCTCGCAATTCTGACTTTGCTCGCAATTTTGACTTTGCTCGCAATTCTGACTTTGCTCGCAATTCTGACTTTGCTCGCAATTCTGACTTTGCTCGCAATTCTGACTTTGCTCGCAATTCTGACTTTGCTCGCAATTTTGACTTTGCTCGCAATTCTGACTTTGCTCGCAATTCTGACTTTGCTCGCAATTTTGACTTTGCTCGCAATTCTGACTTTGCTCGCAATTCTGACTTTGCTCGCAATTTTGACTTTCCTCGCAATTCTGACTTTGCCGCAATTCTGACTTTGCTCGCAATTTTGACTTTGCTCGCAATTCTGACTTTGCTCGCAATTTTGACTTTCCTCGCAATTCTGACTTTGCTCGCAATTTTGACTTTCCTCGCAATTCTGACTTTGCTCGCAATTCTGACTTTGCTCGCAATTCTGACTTTGCTCGCAATTCTGACTTTCCTCGCAATTTTGACTTTGCTCGCAATTCTGACTTTGCTCGCAATTCTGACTTTGCTCGCAATTCTGACTTTCCTCGCAATTCTGACTTTGCTCGCAATTCTGACTTTGCTCGCAATTCTGACTTTGCTCGCAATTCTGACTTTCCTCGCAATTCTGACTTTGCTCGCAATTCTGACTTTGCTCGCAATTCTGACTTTGCTCGCAATTCTGACTTTGCTCGCAATTTTGACTTTGCTCGCAATTCTGACTTTCCTCGCAATTTTGACTTTCCTCGCAATTCTGACTTTGCCGCAATTCTGACTTTCCTCGCAATTCTGACTTTGCTCGCAATTTTGACTTTGCTCGCAATTCTGACTTTGCTCGCAATTTTGACTTTCCTCGCAATTCTGACTTTGCTCGCAATTTTGACCTTGCTCGCAATTCTGACTTTCCTCGCAATTCTGACTTTGCTCGCAATTCTGACTTTGCTCGCAATTCTGACTTTCCTCGCAATTTTGACTTTGCTCGCAATTTTGACTTTGCTCGCAATTCTGACTTTGCTCGCAATTTTGACTTTGCTCGCAATTCTGACTTTGCTCGCAATTCTGACTTTGCTCGCAATTCTGACTTTGCTCGCAATTTTGACTTTGCTCGCAATTCTGACTTTGCTCGCAATTCTGACTTTGCTCGCAATTTTGACTTTGCTCGCAATTTTGACTTTGCTCGCAATTCTGACTTTGCTCGCAATTCTGACTTTGCTCGCAATTCTGACTTTATATTTTGCAATTCAAAGAAAAAAAGTTTGAATTGTGAGATAAAGTCGCAAAATACCTTATTTATTTTTTATTATGTGGCAGAAATGAGCTTCCAGAGTTAGCATAAAAGAATCATTGCATGTAAGGTCTGAATTGATTCACCGAAATGGAGAGTTTGAACCTCGTTGTTATCCTGAAAGTGAACTCTTGACGAAGAAAGCATCAGAGAGTTTTTGTTTGGTCTCCGCAGGGCTTTCAGGTTCTGGTGGAGACTGAGTGGCTGGATTATGGTCATAAATTTGGCGACCGCTGCGGCCACGGCGAGAATGCGGATGATCTGAACGAGCGCTGTCCTGTGTTTCTGCAGTGGCTGGACTGCGTTCATCAGCTCCAGAGACAGTTCCCTTGCTCCTTCGAGTTCAACGAGGCCTTTCTGGTACTCATCCTGCTTGCTATCAGTGATGCGCGGGTTGTTACCCACGGTTACGAGTCATCCAAAAATATTTGTAATGATTTGCCAATTAAACTATTGTAATTTATATAGTACTACACACAATTTAGCTACTATGAAATCCATTGGAGGATCCTCTGCGTTCCAGCATAAGTGCAGCTAGTGAGCGCACACTGGAAAAATGATTTTATTACTTAGTATTTTTTCCTGTCTTAAGCCCAAATATCTAAAAATTCTTACATTAAGAAGCATTTACTAGACAAGCAAAAGTTATTCATTTTGAGTTATTTTTCCCAAAAGACAATAATTTTTACTTGTCTAGTAAATGTTTCTTAATGTATTTTTTTTTTTTTAGATATTTGGACTAGAAACAAGACAAAAATACTAAGTAAGAAATGCATTTTTTTGCAGTGTATGATAGCTGCTGGTTTAGATCATGCTGCTTTCACGACTGTGGCTGTATTTGTGTCTGTAGGTGAAGTTAGTGCAGCACACGTACTCGTGTCTGTTTGGGACGTTCCTGTGCAACAGTTTGAAGGAGCGCGACGAAAAACGCATTCAGGAAAAGACCTGCTCCATCTGGACTCTGCTTCGGCCGGCCAACATATCCTTCCACAACATCCTCTACTCTCCGCACTCCGAGGCCGTAAGTCTGCAGAGTTCTCAAATACACTCCAGCCAGGGTTATTATAAATTAAATAAAAAGAAATTAGGATCTGCAGGGTTTTTTTAACCCTTAAATGTATGACTGCTTCGCCAAACATTCTTACAAATTCGGTTCGTGAAGCATCGAAAAAATACATCTTGGTCCAAAAATAACAAAAACTACGACTTTATTCAGCATTGGCTTCTCTTCCGGGTCTGTTTTCAATCCGCATTCACGACTGCGCAGTGACTGACGTGTTCTCTGGAGCACACAAGCTTCGTTTATAGTCTGAGGGAGAACCCGGAAGAGAAGCCAATGCTGAATAAAGTCGTAGTTTTTGTTATTTTTGGACCCAAATGTATTTTGGATGCTTCAAGAGACTCTAATTAACCCACTGATGTCTCATATGGACTACTGTGATGATGTTTTTATTCCCTTTCTGGACATGGACAGTATAGTGTGCATACACTTGCATACGCTCTCGGACTAAATATACAATATCTTAAACTGTGTGTGAAGATGAACGGAGGTCTGACGGGTGTGGAGCGACATTAGGGAGAGGAGTTAATGATAGACATTTCATTTAGGGGCGAACTATCCCTTTAAGAGTGTATATCCCAACGCAAGACTTGGAACGGACTTTATGTCCCAAATTAAGACTTTATATCAAATAAAGGCAGCCTTGATGAGACAAACGCATTAAAACCATCTTGTCGACCCCCATCATTTGAACGGTAGTGATTGTAGGTTAAGACTCTAATCTTAAATCTCATCTCCGTCAGGTTTTGCACCCGGTGTGTCACGTGAGGAATCTGATGCTATGGAGTGCCGTCTACCTGCCTAACTCCGCCCCCTCCACGCCTTCTGACGAGTCAGGTGTGCCAGACTCCGCCCCCTCAGCCTCACCTGTGAGCCGGTAAATGACACGTATGAGTTTCCTTTCCCAATCACACACTGCAAAAAAATGCTTTTCTTACTCAGTATTTTTGTCTTGTTTCTAGTCTAAATATCAAAAAATTCTTACATTAAGAAACATTTACTAGACAAGCAAAAGTAATTGTCTTGTGTTTTGGGGAAAAATAACTCAAAATGAAGAGAGTTTTTGCTTAAAATAAGATAAATAATCTGCCAATGGGGTGAGAAAAATAATCTTAATTCAAACAGAAAACAAGATTATTTTTCTCACCCCATTGGCAGATTATTTATCTTATTTTTTTCTCTTCATTTTGAGTTATTTTTCCCCAAAACAAGACAATTTTTACTTGTCTAGTAAATACTTCTTGCTTTAAGAACTTTTAGATGTTTGGACTGGAAACAAGACAAAGATACTGAGTAAGAAGAGCATTTTTTGCAGTTGTAGCTCAAACTGTAGAGCATAAAGTTGAGTCTTTTGCTGGTGATTCTGCAGGTTACCAAAGACTCGGTCGTATGACGATCTGCCCACATCGTGTGAGGGTTTAACCCTAAATCGCCGCAGTAGCGACCCCAACCTGCTCCCTCTGGAGATGAGCGTGGCGGCAGAAACGGATAGAAACAACTTAAACACGAACGATTCTGAAGCATTAAACAGGGACGATCATTCTGTGATTGACAGCCAAATGGAACGGATCTCACAGGAAGTGAGAGAAGAGCACAACAGGAAGCTGAACGTTGTAAATAACACGCCTGCCTTTAATACTCCAGATGATTTTGACAGTGAGGACCAAATGTCAGAGGATCAGGAATGTTCCACTGAAAAATACCCATCTACATCCCAGCATAAAAACAGTGAGTTACCATCACTACATCTAAATACTCCCTTCACTATTACCCATGATCCTTCAGAATCCAGCAGCCAATCTTCCACGGAGAGTTCTTGCAGTCCAAACCACACCTTAAATGGCGACTGCTCACCTTCCCAGCATTCCATTCATCCTCTCTCTCCGCCTTCGGCCAATCAGGAGGACAGTGGCTCGCACAGACAGATGTTTGCAGCTGGAGACGGTTCTCCCACGTCTGACCAAAAGCTCGCCAGGACATTACGGCACCTGGATAAGGACGGGTTGAGTCTGCACAGCGACGCCGTACAGGTGCGTCTTCAGCAGATGGAGGCGGGGCATCAGCTGCAGGTGGAGACGCTGAAGAAACAGGTGCAGGAGCTCTGGAGCCGTCTGCACGTCAACGGGAAGCTGGTGAGGAGCGCTCACACACACACACACACACACAACCCCTAAACCTACCCATCTCTCTCACACACACACACACACACACACACACACACACACACACGCACACACACACACACACGTTGGTCTATGTGGTTTACAGGGACTCTCCATAGGCGTAATGGTTTTCATACTGTATAAACCGTATTTTCTATCCCTTTACACTGCCCCTGCCCCTAAACCTACCCATCACACACACACACTGCCCCTAAACCTACCCATCACACACACACTTCCCCTAAACCTACCCATCACAGGAAACATTCTGCATTTTTACTTTCTCAAAAAAACACCATTTAGTGTGTTTTTAAGGCCATTTGAATTATGAGGACATTTGATGTGTCCTCATAAACCACATTTATAGAGTAATACCAGTGTAATACCCATGTAGTTATACAAATTTGTGTCCTCATAAACCACATAAACAGGCTCACACACACACACACACACACACACACACACACACACACACACACACACACACACACACACACACACACACACACACACCAAATTCTGTCATCATTTACTTACCCTTATGTTATTCCAAACCCAGAGGTGGACAAGTACACAACTTCATTACTTGAATAAAAGTAACTTCTGGTCAAATATTACTCCGTTACAAGTGAAAGTTGTAAAAACTGATTTTTACTGGAGTAAAAATACAGAAGTATTTGTTTTCAAAAGTACTTAAGTATCAAAAGTAAATGTCCTTCTTTATGTCGCTGCATTATTGTATTATAGTTGTATAAATGCACATTATTGTATTATAGTTGTATAAATGCACATTATTGTATTATAGTTGTATAAATGCACATTATGCCATCATGGTTTAAGCCAGTCAGTGACGCTCCATCTGACACACTAGCAGACGACTAACTTAAACTCATTTAAATACTTGTAGAAAAGTTACAAAGCTGCTGTCACTTTAAGGCCGAATGCACGGATCCAATACACTGACACACATCTGATATTCTCACACTGTTCACCTTCACTGAAGACAGAATCAACTTTGTTTATGTCAATCCTCCACTAAATGAGCATTTGGACATCCGTCTTCTTCCATTTTGCTCTAAACTATAAATCAGTGTTTAATAAATGCTGTGAAATCATTGAACTTCACGAGACTCTGCAAGAGTGATTCCTGAAAGGCTTTCTGCAAAAACCCAAACACCTTTAAAAGAAGAAAAAAATCATCACTGACTTTCAAAGCTGCGACAGAAACGACTTTCCACTTCGAGGACCTTGATAGAAATGTAGTGGAGTAAAGAGGACGATATTTGTCTTTCAGATGGAGTGAAGTTAAAGTCAGAAGATTACAGAAAAAATAATACTCCAGTAAAGCACAGAGACTCAAACAGTGAACTTCAGTACAGGACTCGAGTAAATGAGCTGAGTTACTGTCCATCTCTAAACGAAGGCTTCCTCTTTCTCAGACGTCTCTTCCTGACGGGGAGAATAATGTGGATTCTGGCTGTTTGCAGCGATGCGGTGCGAATGAACTCCTGTCAGAGTCCAGCTGGGAACAGATCGGGGATCAGGACGCAGAGGTGAGGAAAAACCGGAACACCGGAGCTGCTTTATAGTGGAAGCTGAAGCTGTTATTCTAATCAAAAGAGACACTGTCTATGTTTTACATGCTTAATATTGTAAATCTGCAGCTTTAATTTATTGCATATTTAAGTTTTTTACCCCTGAGTAGTGTTGGGAATGTTACTTTAAAAAAGTAATTAGTTATAGTTACTCACTACTTGTTCCAAAAAGTTAGTAACTGAATTACTCTATCATAAAAGTAACTCGTTACCAGGGAAAGTAACTATTTTCGTTACTGTAAAAAAGTCATATAATTTAGATTTTTTTAACCAGTTTTCACAAGTCAATTGAAATGAGTAGAACAGAAAAGTGTTTATAACTTTTTTTAAATGTTCAAATATGTAAAATAACTTGGTTGCCCCAATATTAAATGTTAAATTAATGAAATGGACACTAAATAGAATAAAAAAAAAATATTATTTTAAAACATTGTACACTAATCTACACTATTTTAATGTTGCTGTGGGACAATGTGAGAGACACATATCACATGCAATACATTATTGTAAATATCAGTAATATAGTGGAACAATACAACTAAATAGATTGTTTAGAACTGTAATATTTATTGCACAGACCCCAACTGGCCATCAAATAAATCTAAAAATAAATGATGCTCCTTAAGAAAAGTATACCAAAAATAGAAAATAATAATAATAAAAATATATATATTAGGCTAATTTACATAGACTCTTTGTAGTGCACATTAAAATGATAAAACTGTCACACAACTTGTGACATACTGTAGCCTGCTTAAAGTATTTTCTACTCACAAATGTAAATAGTTTAACAAGAAGTGCTCTTAAGTTTTGTTTGTATGGCGGGCTTACCCACTTTCTTACAAGAAGAACCTAGCTTTGGTTGCTTTAATATCGTGGCTCTGTCTAATTCTTTGGTAGCGGAGCTGACGTTATCAATTGCGTTCACCGACGAGGAGAGACTCTTCTGGGCATACGTTTCACGTTAGATAAACATTCGTGCCTTTCACCTCAGTGAGGGAAAAGTAGAGCTTATACTTCCAGTTTGCGAAAGCTATCTTTGAAGTCATTGGACATGCCATCGCTCTGACTCCTGATCGCTGGTCGCATGCGCGCGTGCGTTTCTCTCTCTCTCACACACACACACACACACACACACACAGCTGCTGGTCCGCTGACAGAGCGCACCTGTTCGGATGAAAACCGCTTCAGTAAACTTAAGCCCCTTTCTCACTGCACGTCAGACCCGCAATATTCCCGGAGCATTGCCGGGTCGCCTTCTGTGTGAAAGCAACCACGTCCCGGCATTGATTACCGAATTGAACCCGGGTCGGGGACCTAGTAACATTGCGGGATTCGACCCGGGACGAGCGCTGTGTAAACAAAAGCTGAAACTAATGCCGCAACGTGTGTGTAGTTATCGTGCGACTCCTAGAGCTTGTTTCTTCAATAACACAACCCTGCAGTGCCAGAAGAGCTCGCCGGTGTTTTAAACGCAGAGAGTGTTCGGATACAAAAGAAACTAAAATTAAACAAGCAGAAATGAGCGCAAACTGGACACAAGTCGAGACCGCGGAGCTCCTTACTATCCGCGCTGAAGCGGAGATCGGATCAGGATGTCACGGTCAACTCGACCCGGGACCGTTACGGGTTGTGTGTGAAAGCGCACATATTACGGTATTTCGCTGGCAGTGTGAATGGACCAAATCTAGCGGCCCGGGAACAAATGCCGGGTCGCATTATCCGTGTATTTGCCGGAATCGCAGTGTGAAAGGGGCTTAATAGTAACGCCGCATTTTATTCTCAGTAATGGCGTTGTAACGGGGGAAACAGCAATTTGTTTGATTACTCGTTACTGAAAAAATGAACGCCGTTTATCTATAACGCCGTTATTCCCATCACTGCCCCTAAGTGAAGAACTGAAGTATCAGGGCCTCAGCATCAGGGATGGTTAATGTTTGTTTCGCACAATCATAGGGCCTCATTCATGAAACTTTCGTAAATATATGAGCAAATTCTAGTATTTTGCGCGTAAAATGGACCTTTACGAAATCTCTCCTCCAGATTCACAGATGCTTCGTATACCATGGATTCAGTAGTTAAGTGTGTATTAATGAATTCCAAACATGCGTAAAGTGTGCACGCTCATTCATAATTAGCATAATCCCCGCCCATGAGTCACAAATGCAAATGAAGTGTCTAGGAGCGCTGTGGACTCTTCTGGACTTCTTTCTCAGGTTTGGCTCCAGTAATTTGCATAAATGCTGAAGTCCCTAATTGGCCATTTGACTAGCAATAAATATTCAATTATCGTGTCCACCAAAGATAGCCTAGAAATCTAGACGCACCCTAGCGGCAGCAAATCTAATCTGCCGTGAGTGTCGTCTAGCAACTCTCAATACCCTTCTGAGCTGTAAACGCCAAACTCTGTTCGGGCCAATCACATCGTGTATAGAGTCGGTGGGCGGGGCTTAACATAATGACGGCCGAGTTGCGTTTGCGTGCTTCTAGTAAACACAGAAACTGGCGAACGGCGGTCTGTCGAGTCAGCTTTGACCGCGACTCTGGAAGACTTGAGTTAAGCTTTTCTCTGAGAAAAGAACAAAGAACGGCACTGAAGTCATTCTGAAGAAGGGAAGATGTGTTCGGAGTTTGCCCGACCGGATACACCGAAAGTTTCCGAGAAAATGAAAGAAAATGAGCTTAGTTACTACTGTCCAGCTCTGCGATTTACACACATTCGTTCTGCTCGTGTTTCTTGAATGAGGCCCATTTTGTGGTTCTGTTTGTGTCCAGGTGACTCAGTGGTACTCGGATCACCCGGCGTCCCGTTGCTCTGGATGCGAGAGGACGTTCTGGCTGGCGAGGAAGCATCACTGCAGGTGAGAGCGCTCGGAAATTAAAGGAATATTCCATGTTCATTAATACGCGTGAGTCAAACTGCTGAAATCACGTGACTTTGATTCATCAATTCACTGACTCATAACGGTTCGAAGCTTTGTTCTGAAATCGGCCATCACTACATAAGTCGTTATTTAGTGTTTTTGCGCACTAACTCTATTCTGGCCTCTTCATCAATGATTGTCGAGCCGCTGTAGTGAGATGGGCTTTGTAACGACGTCTTTAGTGCCTTTATGGGTCTTGAGAGAGGAAATGACATCGGTGTCAATGAAGGCCTTTCTGAGCCATCGGATTTCAACACTAATATCTTCATCTGTCTGTGAAGATGAGCGGAGGTCTGACGGCTGGCCAACCACAGGAGGAATTAATGCCCTCCAGAGTGATCAGGACCCCGAGGCGAAGCGGAGCGTCACTCTGAAGGGGTTTATTCTGCGATAACAACCGGCTGGGGGGACATTATCCCGCTTATTACACGCCTACTAGTCTCAAATAAATTACACACTAAATATTATCTTGAGATTAAATATTTTATTAGCTCTTACGCAAAGCTTCCGCGAAGAACAGTTCCGTACTGCTTTAAGCCTTTATCTATCGCTGCTAAATGTTGAGAATGAATGCTGAAAGGGTTAGTTCACCCAAAAATGAACCCAAGCCTCTGATTTACTCACCCTCAGGTCATTATAGGTGTTTATGACATTCTTCTGTCAGACAAATACAATCAGAGTTATATTTAAAAAGTCCAGGCTAACGTTAATCCCAGCAGTAGTTGGAGCTGTTTCTGAAGTCCATTAAATGCAGCTGTCCGTCAAATAACGTGCTCCACACGACTGCGATGGGTTAATAGAGCCTTCTGATTCCAATCGATGCGTTTGTGTCAGAAAAATATCCATATTTAAAACTTTATAAAGGTCATTTTGTAAAGAAACTAACGGTGACAATAAAGGAATTGTTTTCAAAAACATACACTTTGAAACTTTTCAAAAGTTTGTATTTTCAGGCGTCCGAACCGCCGCTGTCACGTAAATAAACAGTGAACGTGAATAAAGTTTTCTGTTTGAAGTTGAAAGCAGCGTGGCGTAAACAGGCCTGGGTTTGAGTGCCGTCTGATCCGTGTCTCTCTCTCTCTGTCTCTCCCCCTCCTTCTCTCTCTGTCTCTATCTCTCTCTCCATCTCTCTCTTGCTCCGTCTCTCTTTCTCTGTCTCTCTCTTTCTCCATCTCACTCTCTCTCTCTCTCCATCTCTTTCTCGCTCCGTCTCTCTCCATCTCTTTCTCTCTCTTGCTCCGTCTCTCTCCATCTCTTTCTCTCTCCATCTTTCTCTTGCTCCGTCTCTTTCTCTCTCTCCATCTCTCTCTCTCTCTCTCTCTCTCTCTCTCTTTCGTTCTGCTGCAGTGGCAGAGAGCCGTTTAAGGAGGCCTGGTGAGACTTTTCTCCTTCACTTCCTCTGTCCATCCATCCTTCTTTCACTTCTCACCTAACCTAGCGTCACACACGCCGAGTGTCATTTCTCTTTCACATCGTCCTCCACTGTAGTGTCTGAATCCAAACCACCTGCAGTCTCACACTAGAGCTTTTGGTGCAAATCCAGCAGCTAGTCCATTTCGCATTACCGTAAATACCCGAATATAAGACGAGGTTTGTGTCCTAAAAATAGGCTGAAAAGGGGGGGTCGTCTGATATTCGTGATATATCTCATATCAAACTCCACAGCCTCTCGAGGAGAAATCACAACATGAGCGCCACTCACACTGTGAAACTGAGCTAAACATTCAACATGCGCAGTTTTTATACTTATAACATATGATTGCTAAAAAATATTGCTTTAGAATAAATTATATTTACAAAAAAAAAAAAAAATAACTTTTTTTCCAGACAAGCCCATTTTTTACACGGACAAGTGAATGAGCGATTTATTTGTCTGAAGGAGAAGCACGTGAGCGTGCTTAATGTCGAGCCCTGTAATGAATGCTGTTCAGATGTTTTTTCCAAATGAATTATCAGTAGAATTATTTTATACAAATAAATATATTTTCTGTTGAAAACCAGATTTTTTCCACAAAAACGTCTGGAAAATGGGCGGTGGTCTTATATTCAGGGTCATCTTATATTCGGGTGTATACGGTCATTATTAAGGCCCTTTCACACCGGACGCGTAACGAAAAAACTAATATTTTGCATCAGAACCATTCACATCAGCTGCGACACGAATTTGCGACGTTTCAGAGCTCGAACATTTCTAAACATGCGCGGCGTCAGCTGAGAAACACTGAGACTTCCTCATCCAGTGAAGATGAGCTTTACATTTAAAAGACCGAGAAGAAGGTTTTGGGTGCAGCCAGTCTGAAAGAGCAGAGTCTGAAGGGGAGTCTGCTAATCTTGTACAAGAGCTAAAACTTCATCATGGCCGCTTCGGCACTTACTTTCCAAAGTCTGTGGGACAATTTGAGGAGCTCTTAACGTTAGCAGCGCATCTGACGAGACTAACCAGTCTATGCAAACATTTCAGTGTCACAGACGTACTGATAGAAACACGTTCCCTTTCTATAGCCGCGGACACAAGGTTTAGAAAGCAAATCAACAATTTATAAAAGGTGAAGTTATTGCTGTCTGTAAACTCGAGAATAGCTCGAGATCAACTGGACATTTCGTCACCTTTGTTTCCTTGTATGTGATTGGTTGAAGCCGTTTCTGTCGCCACTAGAGTAAAAAAAAAAGATATAAAAACAAAAACATATTTTCAGTGTTTTCGCCGCAGCACATTTGCGTTCGGTGTGGAAGCGCTCATCACCAGAGCCGGACAGTAACTCAGCTCATTTACTCGAGTCCTGTACTGAAGTTCACTGTTTGAGTCTCTGTGCTTTACTGGAGCATTATTTTTTCTGTAATCTTCTGACTTTAACTTCACTCCATCTGAAAGACAAATATCGTCCTCTTTACTCCACTACATTTCTATCAAGGTCCTCGAAGTGGAAAGTCGTTTCTGTCGCAGCTTTGAAAGTCAGTGATGATTTTTTTCTTCTTTTAAAGGTGTTTGGGTTTTTGCAGAAAGCCTTTCAGGAATCACTCTTGTAGAGTCTCGTGAAGTTCAATGATTTCACAGCATTTATTAAACACTGATTTATAGTTTAGAGCAAAATGGAAGAAGACGGATGTCCAAATGCTCATTTAGTGGAGTATTCACATAAACAAAGTTGATTCTGTCTTCAGTGAAGGTGAACAGTGTGAGAATATCAGATGTGTATCAGTGTATTGGATCCGTGCATTCGGCCTTAAAGTGACAGCAGCTTTGTAACTTTTCTACAAGTATTTAAATGAGTTTAAGTTAGTCGTCTGCTAGTGTGTCAGATGGAGCGTCACTGACTGGCTTAAACCATGATGGCATAATGTGCATTTATACAACTATAATACGGCGACTTAAAGAAGGAAATTTACTTCTGAAAACAAATACTTCTGTATTTTTACTCCAGTAAAAATCTGTTTTTACAACTTTCACTTGTAACGGAGTAATATTTGACCAGCAGTGCTGTTACTTTTACTCCGGTAATGAAGTTGTGTAGTTTGTCCGGCTCTGCTCAATACACAAACAGCCGATCAAAAAATAAAACCTTCATGCGTCAAAATCGCGTCCAGTGTGAAAGGGCCTTTATGTGAAACCAAAGTCACTCTGATTATGAACACTAGATTCCTCACAAACGCTCTCGCCCCTGCAGGAAATGTGGGAATGTGTTCTGCGCCAGCTGCTGCGACCAGAAGGTGGCGCGACCGACTCAACATCTCCATGAGCCAAACCACGTGTGCCAGGCGTGTTTCGGGCACATCCGGCCCTCATCCGTTCCTCCGGCTCTCCCTCCGGCTGACCTGGAGCTGGAGAAGCCCATCACTGCCAGCTCCAACTGAGCCCAAATAATCTGAGCCGTGAGGAGCTCAGAACCGACTCGACCGGATCGCCTCAAATGATGGTTCACTCATCATTCACTCAGCCTCATGTCGTTCCGGATGACCAAAGTGTATCTAAAGTATGACTTACTGCTGCGCAGGGGCTGGATTCACAAAAATATACTTGAGAAATGTGTAAGTGCTGAAACGTTCTAATGAAATTCTCAGATATTTTTTTAAAGCACTGGTTCTGTGTTTTTTTTCTAGGCTTGGTTGTGTTTATGAGGCGCAGTATAACATGTCTTAACACTTCTTTTTTTAAACGCTGTATTTTTCTTCTATTCTCCCTTTATTCCACACCGCTGTCTGTGCTTTGAGCGGCTCGTCTGCTTCCTGCTTCTATGAAGCCCCTCCCTCTGAAAAACCCAATGGTCTTAGATTGGTCAGATGGCCAAATGTAGTTTCCTGTATTTTTATTGGCTGAAGCACAGGTTAAGGCCACGCCCCTTCCCATTACGAGCAGAAGTCACATCTGCGGAGACTAGCGAGGGTTTATGATGTCACCAACCCAGGAAGAAGCTCGTTGTAGTCCAAACCGGCCATTTTTGTAGGCAATAAACTGCCGTAACTTTAAAAGACAATATCTCCGTTTGCAGTGAACTTTCAGCGTTGTAACTTTGCAGAGACTGTTTATGCTCAAGCAGCGACATTACACACTAACTAAAGTTAAACAAGTCATATCGTGTTTTATCACCCCTTTAAGATAATGAGAGGCGTTGGTGTTTATCTGATTGCATGGAGACTCTGATCAACGCACAGAAAAACACCTCAAACGTATGAAAACTTGCACACTATATCTGTCACAACTGGAGAGACGAGAGTTAAGGGACCAGATTCATGAAAATCTTAACGCTTTCCCTGCCAGTGTTTTTTTTATTTAGATATAACGCTTTCCTCATGCATGTTTTCAGCGCATGTGTTTATGAATCACGCTCTGTCTTTTATTTTGTGCACGGGCTGCAGTTCATTTAACGGCCACTGGTGTCGCCAATCACACGAGTTTCTGAACTCTACACAGAGCCCCTATAAAGCTCCACTGTGTGATATTTTCCCCCATCTAGCGGTGTAAAGGTTTATGATCATCCAGTGAATATTAGTTTCTGTTCCTCTCAATTCTGATTTCGTTTTAACTCCTACGGTGGCTGATTTAGTCCAAGATTAACACGGCAATCCCCCTCTTCACATTCGACACGGTGCCATCGAGTGTTAAAACGCGAAAGGCGAAGCTTGAATTTACGGGTATGTCCCTCTTTGGCTACTGTACTTTCAAGATGGAGGGGCAACATGGCGACCAGCATTCGAAACCCCTCACCCGTATGTGTTTTCAATGGCATATTATAAACTTACGAGAATACTTTATTACTTGAAAGAAGTAAATATACATTAATGAGCACATATATTTTTGAAAGAACTAAGTGTTTTTAGCTAAGAATAAACTAAACAAGTTACACAGTGTAGCTTTAATATAAATAAAAGTGATATAGTGCGATTATCAGACCAAATGCTGCATTTTAAATAAGTTACTACTGAACTTCAGATGAAAGTCAAGTCGTATAATCATGACCAATCTGTGTTCATCAATCAGATTGTGCTCATCGTTAGTAATATGGATCATATGTAGCTAGTGTGATATTGCAATGCTTGATATTAGAAGTTAGAGACGAACGGAAACTAAGTTATTTATTATTATTTTTAAGAGCATTCTTTTCGACTAGAATCTTAAAAACAACATTCCTGAATGTTTTGGGGAATGCAAAATACTCTTGGGTTTACTCTCAAGTTTTGTGAATCCACCCCTGATCTTGTCGACAGTCAAACCAAAATTGATTCAGACAGATATAAGTGTCTCTAGTGTGTGAGGAGGACACTATAGTTCAGTTCTGTAAGTGAGGAGGGCAAAATACAGTAAACTGAGACGTATTATACCCAAACAATCTAGTTTAGTGACTACCAGAAAAACTGATAAACATTTGGGAGCAAAATGATTCCGACACTTTGAGCTGAGCATGTTTTGTTGCCAATGTGACCTTTGACTCCACAGACTGAACTCATTGCTTGGTTATTGGTCGACCTAAATTGGTATTCTCCAATTGTGTAGTTCACCCAAAAATGAAGTCATCATATCTCAAGTTGTTCTAAACCTGTGTGAGTTTCTTTGCTTGGTTACAAACATTCTTCCAAATATCTTCTTTTGTGTTCAGCAGAAGAAACTCATACAGGTTTGGAACAACATGAGGGAGAGTAAATGATGACAATTTTCATTTTTGGGTGAACTATCCCTTTAAATCTAACAGCTGATTGTTTGATTGTAAGTTCTTGCTTTCAAGTTTATTTTAGTGGTAATTTTGTTCATTATAGATCCGCACGTGTGCTCATCAGTTCTGACTGGATCTTGTCCCTCCCTTACATTTTTCTCTCATTTTTATTCAATTATGAAAATAATAGTACATTTTCCTCATAGTTTTTGTCATCCAACACTGGTTTTTATTAAGTTATCGTTTTCGTCACTGAAAAAGGCCACTGATATTTTAGTGGCTTTTGTTTAAGTTGCAATTTTGTTCATTTTAGTGTCTTTTTTTTATTTGAGTGGCTTTTAACCCCTTAATTGTATATATATATATACACACACATTATACTTAAGTGTGGTCTTGATTTAAAGATGACAATCAGCAGATTATTGCTGAAGTGAATCTGTAAAATATAAAATAATAGAAAAGTTATGGAAGTTTACATTTATTGAAAATGAAAAATACAGTACTAAATATTTTTATTTTATATAAAATAAATATTTTTACAAAAAATGTTTTACTCTAAAATTACTATGAAATCAAAGCCATATGTCTAACCAAATTGTGTTCCAAATTTGAAGTTGATATCACAAAAATGGAAGTCCCCATGAGATTTTGTTTAGGCGCAGTACCAAAAATAGCCACCGGGTGTCATTCAATTTTTATTGATTGTTTATTTGATGTATTTTCCTGTAAATTTCTGTCCAAATATCACTTCCATCATAAAACAGTCACCAAATATGGAACATTGAGACTCAGACCTTTCAAATGATTTGTGTTTTGTCAAGAGAAGATTTTCATTATAAAGTAGTTACTGCTGTTATGATGTATTTTTTTTTTGAGGGGCACTCTCGTGATAAATGACTATTTTACTGTCATCATGTAATTTTTATCATAAAACAGCGGACACATATCTCTTCAGGAGTGTTAGACCTTTCCAACAATATATAGTTTGTCATGATTACATTAGGGTTTAATAGTAATATAGTGAAGTAAATGTAGAATGGTGACAGTTAAGGGGTTAAATTAATTTTGGTAGGATTTTTTTTTCATTTCATTTGCTTTTTTGTTTATTTTAATGGCAATTTTGTTCAATTTTGGTAGCAATTTAGTGAATTTTCTAAAAATGTGAGAAAATGTTGACGGTGTCTGAATACATTTTGGTTTGACTGTACATAATACATGTATGCAAATGAGATTGCGATCTGGAAGTTGAGTTTGGCTCACCCATCCTTTAGTTGCACGGAGAGGAGCCGTTCTTCAGAAAGAAAGCCCATGAGGCGGAGGAAATGATGACCACAGTGAACTCTCGTACTTTAACCATGTCCTCTGGGACCCTGATCGATTCGGTCTGACCTTACAGATCACAGAGCGCCGGAGGAGTTTCGCACACTTGAATCTGTGTACATGAAATTTGTATGTATATTATGTCACGTGTACAGCCAATGCAATGAAAGCTTGACGGACTGAATGAGTTTCACCAACCTGAGCAATACACACAGGATCTTAAAGCATCTTAATCGGGATCGGGACAATAAAGGAGAAGATCCGTGTGGGACGACCATCTCAAATGTGTCTGCTGTCGCTTTGCCCTGATGAAATCCCCCACAATGCAATGCTGCTGTCTTTCCTCTCTATGTTGGACAGAGTTTGTACGAGCTGCGGCGTTTGTGTGAACGAATTAAAGCACAACACACTGCCAACCTGTGTGAGTCTCAGAGAATTTACTACTTTAACCCTAAAGCCGGATATGAAATAGCCCTACACTGTAATGGGTGGCTGTCAATCTATATCAAAGGAAAATAACAGATATTAGCATTTCAATAAGTTGGTAATTTAATATTATTTCAGTTAAATATTTTTTTACCATAATTGTTTATAGTGCACTGTGTACACATTATAATTACAATATAAACTTTCAAATTATATGGTTTTGAACTGTAAAATGAACAGTTTTTAGCCGTAATTACCACATTATAAACCTTTAAATTATATGCTGCTATCCCATAAAATCTAAAATGTTACTGCTGTATTTTTTATGGTAAAGTTCTGGCAACCACAGCTACCGTTTTTTTACCATAAAATTTGATGGGTATTTTTTTTACAGTGTACAGTTTTGAATGGTAAACTAAACGGTTTTCAACCGTAATTATTACATTATAAACCTTTAAATTATATGTTGTTGTCCCGTAAAAACTAAAACGTAACTGCAGTATTTTTTATGGTAAAGTTCTGGCAACCACAGCTACCGTTTTTTTACCATAAAATTTGATGGGTATTTTTTTTACAGTGTACAGTTTTGAATGGTAAACTAAACGGTTTTCAACCGTAATTATTACATTATAAACCTTTAAATTATATGTTGTTGTCCCGTAAAAACTAAAACGTAACTGCAGTATTTTTTACGGTATAATTCTGGCAACCACAGCTGCCGTTTTTTTACCGTAAATTTTATGGGGATTTTTTTTTACAGTGTACTTATTGTTTTTTTAACCTTTAGACAAAAATAATAATAAAAAAATTCAGCTTTTGTGGTTCAAATAATGAGAATTTGAAGGAACACATGGCTCAAAGATGCCCAAAACAACAAAATTATGGAATTTGGTGCAGATGCTGATGTATATGTTCAAAAACTGATGTAATGAAAAACAATGAGATCTTTACATAAGCAAATCCTCGCATAAATGCGTTTAAATATCAATATCTGCCAATAATATGCCTTAGTAAGATTATATTTAACAGCTTAGTTTTATGATCAAAGCTCTGTAGTTTTAAGGCACATAACGCAATAAGTAATCTTTTTTTAACATTTAATAGGCTTAAAAAATATTACAAGATAAAAGATTTGGCATCAATATTTCTATGTTAGGATTGATCTACTCGATACAACGTCAGAATCGTAAGTAAAATAACTTTTTCATCACATCTTTGCTTAATTTGTGGACTTTAATTTTGGCAGAAATTATGAAATCAGAGGTAAAACGTTACTTTAACCCTCCATTTTGACCTGCTAGAGGTCAAATATTTTCCATAGTTTTTAGTACAAGTGTATTAAGACTATTTTTTCAACTAAATTGTTACACCTATTTGTGTTAACGCCAGAAACAAAAGTATTATGTGTTTGTAGAGCAAAAGTTCACAGACCAAAGTCTGAATTTTAAACAGGAAAAAGAGATTAGAAAAGATCCATTTTGAAAAGAGCATTTTGAAACCTGAAAAAAAAAGTTTTGAGTTTTTAGTTGGTCTCCTAAAATAAAGTTGAGTGTAATTATAAAGCATTAATTGAGCATTTAAGCATCACATAACCAACTGTTACTGAATACACAACACAAATGACATTAATTGTGTATCTGACACAAAAGAGCTCAATTCACTTTAAAAAAACAACAACAACAACAACATCTATATAGTTCATATATCAGGTTAAGCTACAGCTTCATTTATTTTTTAATATCAGTTAAAAAATGTATTTAATTTCTAGTAATGAATATGTTCTAATGGCTTTAGTGAAATATCTGGTAATTTATTGAATAATGTGTCAAATACTGTTCTCAGTCTTTCCTCCTGACTATCAATTAAATGGGGATGAAATTATACAGTATACTGCGTAACTAAACAAGTATATAACGCGTGACTTTTAATTTTGATATTAAACCGGGACTCTTATTTTGAAATCATTTTTCAGATGAGGAGATCAAATATGCATCGTTATAACCGTCTGAAACATATAACATGGCAAGGTAAACATTATGATTATTCCTCAGCATTAGTTCATAAACATAACCTTTCATAAAATTTGTTTTTTGATCGATTGAGCCTGGAGAAGCTCAACAACTCCGTGTTTTCCCGCCGGTAGATCCGCACGTGAGCTCAGCAGTTCTGACTGGATCTCTTCCATAATTGTCCCTCTTTTACATTTCTCTCTCGTTTTTATTCATTGGTGAAAATAACAGTCGCTTTCCTCAGTTTTTGTCACCCAACACTGTTTTTATTTACTTATCGTCTCGTTTTCGTCACTGAAAAAGGCCACTGACAAAAATTATTTGTCACCGAATTTAAAATTGGTTTGCCGCCACCAACTGATGAGCCGTTGGCGATTTAAGCTTATCATAATTTTTCCATATGAAGGTAAACGTTTATGCAAGTAAAATTAATATATTTAGTTTGATGTTTTGTTAGAACAATAATAAATAAATGTAGACAGTTTTGAGCAGTCATGAGTTAAATCATAATGGAAATTCTTATATTATATGGTAATATAAATTTCAATTTATGGTATTATCCAGGGTTTTTATAAAGGTTAATTTAAAACCAAAGAAAATTAAGGAATAAACTGAAGGGAACATAACTGGTCAACATGTTCTCTAACTTAAGTTACACGTCTAAGCTCACGAGGAGTTGTTTTAGAGACACTTCAATACAATTTCCAACAGATCTTCATTAGGTTTTAATATCTTAAAGTTTAAATTGCTCTGCTCCCAAACAGTAATATATGGAGATAACTTTTACTGAACCTTCTGATCACATGTACGGCAAAAAAGTGATTTTTCAGTAATTATGTCGTGTTTTCTAGTGCAAATATTTAAAGGTTAAATAAATTACATTAGAAATCTTGTGGAAATATCTGCCATTGTGTTCATAAAAATCTGCTTAATTCAAATAAAGTAATTTTCATACCCAATCACAAATATTGGTTCTTGTTTTAAGCAGAAACTCACTTCACTTTGTTCAATTTCTCATAAAATAAGACGTAATTTCTTCATGTTGCTTCTCCAGTAAATGTGTCTTGCTTTAAGGATGTTTAGATATTTGTGCTGGAAAACAAAAAAAAGTTGATAAATCCATTTAGCAAGAATTAAGACCCTTAAAAGTTATTAAAAAGTCTTAATCGTGATTTTGAGGTATTCAATTTTGTAATATGTAAATTTTGGGGCGTGTTTCAACCGAACCAGGAAAGACCTCGATTGGACAGACCGACAACCAATCAGAGCAGCGGAGCGACGCATAACGTTAGTCTTCAAATGTCAACAGAGCTCAACTGCACTGTGTTGCCAAGTCTGTGGTTTTCCCGCCGGTTGTTTTCCATGTCCGCGGGTTGAAGCGACCTCAATTATGGGATATATAGACCCAGGAATGACAATTTTAGCTGCAACCTTGCCAAAACAACACACATTTTACCCCCCAAATGCCTTTTTTTTATTCCTTGGAGAAGGGAAATAAATGAACGCCCTCACATTTTGAAACTTGAATGCAATAATCTTGTAAACCGAGCTCAGTGTTTTGACTGAATAATATTTATTTCTGAATAATAAATCTTACAGTATGCCTCCTGAACTCTTTCCATATGTAGCGCGCGTCTCCCTGTATCATCGTGGGAATCTTTTGCATCCTTTTTGTAAAGTTTGAGCCTGGTTCGCCATTCACTGCCATGATAGGAACCATTTTGAGCAGGACGGCTTTTTTGTGTTGCTTTTGAGGTCTGAAAAAGACAGAAGGACATGGGGCATTGGAGCATCGAAGTCTCTGCAGCTAGTGGACTTGAATTGTATTTATGCAACATTATGTCTTGCACAATAAACGTTCGCAAAACTACAATAACATTTCTTTCTTTAAAAAAATAGCAGTTCGGCTTTTCTTAGAGTCTATATAACCTGTACTGAAATGGTTCTATTATATTTTATATACAAATTTAAATATCACAATATATATCGTTATCGCAAGAAGTTGCAATATACAACCCCAAATCAGAAAAAGTTGGGACAGTTTGGAAAACGCAAATAAAAAAAGAAAGTAGTGATTTCTAAAATTACTTTGACTTGTATTTCATTGCAGACAATATGAACACAAAATATTTCATGTTTTGTCTGGTCAACTTCATGTTATTTGTAAATATGCATCCTTTCCTGTCATTCAGACCTGCAACACATTTCAAAAACAGTTGGGACAGGAGCAATTTAGGGCTAGTAATGAGGTAAAAGGGTTAAATAATGATGTGATTTGAAACAGGTGATGTCAACAGGTGATTGAAATTATGATTTGGTACAATAGCAGCATCCAAGAAAGATCTAATCCTTTAGGAGCAAAGATGGACCGAGGATCGCCAGTTTGCCAACAAATACGTGAGAAAATTATTGAAATGTTTAAAAACAATGTTCCTCAAAGAAAGATAGGAAGAGATTTGGATATTTCACATTCAACAGTGCATAACATAATTACAAGATTCAAGGAATCTGGAGGAATTTCAGTGCGTAAAGGACAAGGCCGCAAGCCTAAGCTGAACATCCGTGATCTCCGATCCCTCAGGCGGCACTGCATCAAGAATCGGCATTCATCTAGAAGCGATATCACCACATGGGCTCAGGACTACTTTGGCAAACCTTTGTCAAGTACCACAATACGTAGTTACATCCACAAATGCCAGTTAAAACTGTACTGTGCCAAAAGGAAGCCTTATGTTAACAGTGTCCAGAAGCGCCGTCGACTTCTCTGGGCTCGGAGGCATCTGGGATGGACCATCACACAGTGGAAATGTGTACTGTGGTCAGATGAATCAGTATTTCAGGTATTTTTTGGGAGGAATGGACGCCGTGTGCTCCGGACCAAAGAAGAAAAGGATCATCCAGACTGTTACCAGCAACAAGTCCAAAAGCCAGGGTCTGTCATGGTATGGGGTTGTGTCAGTGCCCTTGGCAAAGGTAACTTGCACTTCTGTGAAGGCACCATTAATGCTGAAAAGTACAAAGAGATTTTGGAGCATAATATGCTGCCTTCAAGAAGATATCTTTTCCAGGGACGTCCATGCATATTTCAACAAGACATTGCAAAACCACATTCTGCACACATTACAAAGTCCTGGCTGCGGAGGAAGAGGGTACGGGTACTTGACTGGCCTGCCTGCAGTCCCGACCGGTCTCCAATAGAGAATGTGTGTCACATTTTGAAGCGCAAAATGCGACAACGAAGACCCCGTACTGTTGCCCACCTTAAGACTTGTTTGCAGGAAGAATGGGACAAAATTACACCTGAAACACTTCATCACTTGGTGTCTTCAGTCCCTAAACGTGCGTTCACACCGCCGCCGGCGAGAGCGTCAAAATTCGCTCTTGCCGCCCTGACAACGACACTGTAGAAAGCTCCGTGGACGTGCTGCCGCTCTGACGTAGATCGAATGTTTTTTTCTTTTTTTAAACTGTATTTAAAGAGGCCGCAAATCAAACACGCATGTTGATGGATATACTGACCACAAGTAGGGTATAAATTAACTTCATGAAATCGTTTAAATGTGAAAGTAAGAATTAATTGCACACCCGCTGAACAACGAGCGTTCTAGCGCCTATAAAATAGTGTTGCGCGACTTCTTAACAAATTACACATCACTGTGAATGATCTTGTCATAAATGATAGGGAAACCCGCACAGCAATGATCAACCTCTCCTACAAATTGCTTGGGAACTAATGTGGTCGGAACCAAAGTTTACAGGCCTGCGTTCTCTGGATTTCTCTCAAGCGGAGCACTTCTACATTCTGACTGGTTGCCGCCTGTTGCCGCCGAACCGCGTCATAGCTCATTACCATAAAGTTGAGCTGATTTCAACTCTCCTCGACGCCCAAATCGTCCAAGACGCGCCGCTCTCGCCGGAGCTCGCCGCCCGGCTCCCATTGAAAATGAATGACTTCCGGCCAGCTTGACGCTCTCGCCGCCGGCGGTGTGAACGCACAATAAACGTCTTTTAAGTGTTGTGAAAAGAAATGGCAACATTACAAAGTGGTAAATGCTTTACTGGCCCAACTGTTTTTGAAATGTGTTGCAGGTCTGAATGACAGGAAAGGATGCATATTTACAAATGACATGACGTTGACCAGACAAAACATGAAATATTTTGTGTTCATATTGTCTGCAATGAAATACAAGTCAAAGTAATTTTAGAAATCACTTCTTTTTTATTTTATTTGCACATTCCATACTGTCCCAACTTTTTCTGATTTGGGGTTGTATTTCGCACTATGGATTCTAGGCCGTATCGGCCATTCCTACTTTAAAGTCAATGTTTCCGGATTCGGACACCGCTAAAACATTCACCTGTGGCAAGAAGACACAAAGACAAACTCAACGATCTGGAGCAAACTAAAACATTTATTGAAAGCAAATCAAATGAACTGAGGCACATGTCAGGAGTTTGAATCAGTATACAAGTGCCTGTTGCTGTTGTTAATGTATATTTTAATAAACCTTACTCTGCTTTAATTTATTCTTTTGAGCTTTGTTTCTTCCGAGCTTATCTGAGTTCTGTTGTATGGTTGTGCTCTAAAGATTTATTTGCAACTGTTTATTAAGTTAAAGGTTAGTTGCCGATTAGAACTTGAAGTCTGATAAAATATTTTGAGAATAAAGTCTTAATTAACTTCAAGATTCCTGCATATGCCCAGAGGCCGGCTGCTTAAACCACTTTAGTTAAAAAAAACACGACTAGTTTTAAAAGTAAGTCATCAAACTTTTTTTCTTTAAGACTGACTAACTTTTTTTAAATCAGTTACATAAAATGGTAGATCGGTTCAATTCACTGCAAAAAATGCTTTTCTTACTCAGTATTTTTGTCTTGTTTCTAGTCAAAATATCTAAAAATTCTTACATTAAGAAACATTTACTAGACAAGTAAAAATTACTGTCTTGTTTTGGGAAAATAACTCACAATGAAGAGAGTTTTTGCTTAAAATAAGATAAATAATCTGCCAATGGGGTGAGAAAAATAAGATTAATTCAAACAGAAAACAAGATTATTTTTCTCACCCCATTGGCAGATTATTTATCTTATTTTAAGCAAAAACTCTCTTCATTTTGAGTTATTTTCCCCAAAACAAGACAATTACTTTTGCTTGTCTAGTAAATACTTCTTGTTTTAAGAATTTTGAGATGTTTGGACTAGAAACAAGACAAAAATACTGAGAAAGAAAAGCATTTTTTGCAGTGTTTGAATTAGAAAGTAAGACTGATTACATTTTGACTAATTGCTAGTTGGACAAATTAGTGCTTAAAGACACCGTCTTAACATAGAGGCTAAGCTTATGCAACGAGCCCCAGGTTAAATATGTGAAGAGTTTCTGTGGTCTGATTCAATCCATTCATCAAATGCTCTTATTTTCACTCACCTGTCTGTTGAATCCTGAAAGTGGCTCAAGAAACACGCAGAGGCTGGGATAAAGATAGAGCTTTTGTTTATTAGTGGCAATAGATAATGCTGTCGGACCATAATCATAAAAAATGATAAAACAAGAAACGCTACATCTCTGGTCAGCAGTGGGTTAACATCGGCATCGATTAGCGCAGAACGAAGTGCATCAAAGTTACAGGGAACAGAAATGAGAAGCAGGAACAGAACAAACCCGTCACAGCGTCTCCATGCGACAGAACGAGACGTCACCGCACGCGCCGCTTTCCACGGAAAAACATCCTTTAGGATTCATACATTCTAATCCTGAGTTCATCATGGCTCATGGAAAGCAGACGATAAAGCTCCGAACACGACACCAAACACACGAGAGCAATCGAGCCGGCTTGATTCAAGCAAAAATGTTCAGATTGAGAATCACATCCAGTTACAAACCCGTTCCTCACGCTTCGCTTCTTAACAAAAATAGACCCGCCTCGCGATTCGCTTTGATATCGTCTTATAAAAAACATCACGTGGCCGTATTTACAGGGGTTACGTGTGACATTCTGGAGGGTACAAAGGCTCCGCTCCATCGAGACGGACGCTACGCTGTCGCCGGGGATTGTGGGTAGTGCGGGAAGAGGACACGACGGAAACTCATTTCTGCCACGGAAAATTAAATACGATGTTTATACGCACAATTCGAACGTTTTTTTCCTCCTCAAAATTGCGAGTTTTCTCTAAATTCGGTTTTGTAATCCTGATTTTTTCTTTTCATCATGGATAAAAAAAAATTTCTCACACAATTACGACTTTCCTCTCGCAAACTCACACTTCTGAGAAAAGTCTGAATCTTCAAAATCACATTTAATTTTTTTTTCTTTTTCAGATTTCAGTGGGGGAAAAGCCATTTGTCTTGTGATTCAGTGCGATAAAATCCTCATAACTGTGAGAACAGTCAGAATTATGAGATAAAAACGTAACAATAGCTTTTTTTCCCCAATGCGGAAGCAAAAATAAACTGAATTGTGAAGTGTAAACTCACAATTATGATTTTTTCTTTTCATCATGAAATAAAAAAACTAATTCTCACACAAGATTTTCACAATTCTGAGAAAAGTCTGAATCTTCAATATCACATTTGAAAAGGGGGAAAAAAATCATTTTTGTCTTGCAATTCAGTGCAATATAACCTCGTAATAGTGAGAAAAACAATCAGAATTATGGGGTAAAAAGTTAACAATAGCTTTTTCCCAAAGCGGAAGCAAAAATAAACTGAATTAGGAAGCGTAAACTCACAATTATGACTTTTCCCTCACTATTACAAGCGTGTATGCCACAATTTGCGAGTTTATATCTGGCCATTTATAGTTAATTTTGCAAATTCAGTTTTTTTTTTTCTGAGACAAAGACTTTATATCTCATGATTCTGACTTTCCCTCTAGATTCTGAATTGTGAGACTCGCAAATTTGCAATTCTGAGAAAAGTGAATTTTCAAAATTACATTTAAAAGTTTTGTTTTTAAGAACTCTGTGGAAAAAAAACTAAAAAAAACATTCTTGCGAATCAGCAAGAAACCAGATATAACCGCACACTTGTGAGATATAAAAAAGTTAAAATTCCCCTTTTCCATGACGAAAGCAAAAAAACTAAACTGAAATGTGAAATGTGAACTGACAATTATGACTTTCTGCCCAATATTCTGAATTGTGAGACTCGCAAATTTGCACTCCTGAGAAAAGTGAATTTTCAAATCAGTTTAATCAGTGCGATATATCCTCGGTAATTGTGAGATAAAAAGTTTTTCTTTTTTCCATGGCAAATTTTGAAATGTAAACTCAGAATTGTGATGTTTTTCCTCAAAATTTGCGAGTTTATATCTGGCCAGTTTCTTCTGAATTCGGAGTTAACATCTTGCAATTTTTATTTTTTTATTTTCATCATAGAATAAAACACACAATTATGATATTCCTCTCACAAATTCACAATCCTGAGAGAAGTCAGAATCTGCAAAATCACATTTTAAAAGTTTTGTTCTTCTTTCAGAATTCTGTGAGAGAAAAAAAGCATTTATTTGTGCAAATCAGTGCGATATAACCTCATAACTGAGAAAAACAGTCAGAATTATGATATAAGTTCACAATAGCTTTTTTCCCAACGCGGAAGCAAAAAACAAACTGAAGTGTTAACTCACAATTATGATGTTTTTCCTTAGTTTATATCTGGCCAGTTTTCTCTGAATTCTGCGTTAACATCTTGCAATTCAGTTTTTTCCCTGTTTGCCATGGAATAATAGACTTTAAATCTCTCAATTAGGACTTTTCCCCATACATCTGAATTGTGAGACTCACAAATAAGCCATTCTGAGAAAATTCAAAGCATTTAAATTTTTTTTTTTAAAGAATTGTACCAAAAAAAGCAATTCATCAAGATATAATGCCTGAACTGTGAGATAAAAAGGTAAAAATACCTGAACTTCTCCCGCAAAATTCTGAATCGTGAGACTCGCAAAGCCACAATCTTAAGAAAAGGCTGAATTTTCAAGCCATTTGTCTGCCATCCAGCATGATCTAACCTCGTAACTGTGAGAAAAACGGTCAGAACTGTGAGATAAAAAGTTAAAAATACCTTTGCTTCCATGACGAATTATGATTTGTAAACTCAGAATTTTGACTAAACTAGCAATTGTGCGAAAGCATCAGAATCGTAGGATTATAAAGTCTTATTTTTGTTATTCTGTGGCAGAAACGAGCTTCCATCGAAATCAGAAGGCAAGTGAAGAGAGACAGAAAATCAAGACAAACTCCCGTGTGTGTGTGTGTGTGCTAGTGTGGTTTAGAAACGCTAGCTCTAGTAAACGCTGGCCAGATCGCTGTGGTCATGTTGTGCTGAGTTTCCCACATCCACGTTTGGGATCGGAAGACACGTGCTTCCTGTTGATTGGATGTTCTTCCCTCACACCGACGACTGATCCCACACCTGTTGGACACACAAACAGATCTCATTATTTTTTTGCACTATAAGGCACACTTAAAAGCCTTTAATTTTCTCAAAAAACAGATTGAACACAAACGCGGAAGAGAAGCCAATGCTGAATAAAGTCGTAGTTTTTGTTATTTTTGGACCCAAATGTATTTTGGATGCTTCAAGAGACTCTAATTAACCCACTGATGTCTCATATGGACTACTGTGATGATGTTTTTATTCCCTTTCTGGACATGGACAGTATAGTGTGCATACACTTGCATACGCTCTCAGACTAAATATAAAATATCTTAAACTGTGTGTGAAGATGAACGGAGGTCTTACGGGTGTGGAGCGACATTAGGGAGAGGAGTTAATGACAGACATTTAATTTTTGGGTGAACTAACCCTTTAACGATACCCATCCCTACTGGCTGTAGAACTGAATCTCTCTGTGTGTGTGTGTGTGTGTGTGTGTTCAGTCATCCTGACTGTAGGAGCCAGTTACTAGTTTATAAAAATTTTTATCAATACATTTAAATATAATTTTGTTGTTGTATTATTAATTGTTTATTCTTGGAGTGTGTGCCCTCTATAGGTGAGGTAAATGTTTAAAAGGATATGCCACCTCGACAGGATGCTGGTGCAAGAGCACACAGTTTTTTGACCGTGCACATGGAGAAAGCCTGAAAGCGGCCTTGGAGTTGTTTGTTTGTTTTATGCTACAATGCATATTTATTTTTCAATTAATACATTTCAGTTATCGTTAAGAAACATCAACAAGCCTCTTTGGTTCAATTGATGCTACTTTGCACGCGTCCAAAATATTGCATCACCTCTCACAGTGGCCAAGAAACGAGACAAAACTGGAAATGTCAAGCTTTTTTTGCCGCTACACTGACCTTGTTAACAGTGTTGATGGGCGTTTCGTGTTCAGATCATTTTAAACCAGATATGTAAAAATAAGTGAAGACACTGAAAGTGAAGTCATTGAATCATGCACACACTCGTTTCAATGTGAGTTTTGAACATTAGAACTCATGACTGAATGTGTGTGTGTGTGTGTGTGTGTGTGTGTGCGTGTGTGTTCAGTGATCCTGACCTTGTTAACAGTGTTGATGGGCGTTCGGGCCGACCCTGTGTGCAGTCTCTGCCGCGGCTCCTCGAAGCCTCGGCCCGGTGACCTCTCTCTCCGCAGGTCCATCACTCGCCCCGGAGAACAGTCCAGCCGAGGGTCCATCATCCTGCCCGGCGATCTCTCCGGCCGGCCCGGGGACTTCTCCCGCTCCAGGGGCCGCGCCGGGGACTTTTCCCGCCGGAACTCGGTGCGAGCCTCACGGTAGCGGTGCGGTGTGCCGGGTTGGTGGAGCCCCTCCTGGACCGCAGGCATGGCCGCCAGACGCTTGGAGATGTGCTCGTTGTAAGAGGGCGGGCCGCGCTTGTTTGGGCTGCGGGGAAACAGAGTCCAGGTCAGTCTGTCGTATTTATATTGGAGCGTTCACACCAGATGCGAATGAAGCGATAAGCACGAGTGATTTACATGTTAAAGGGTTAGTTCACCCAAAAATGAAATGTCTGTCATTAACTCCTCCCCCTAATGTCGCTCCACACCCGTAAGACCTCCGTTCATCTTCACACACAGTTTAAGATATTTTATATTTAGTCCGAGAGCGTATGCAAGTGTATGCACACTATACTGTCCATGTCCAGAAAGGGAATAAAAACATCATCACAGTAGTCCATATGAGACATCAGTGGGTTAATTAGAGTCTCTTGAAGCATCCGAAATACATTTGGGTCCAAAAATAACAAAAACTACGACTTTATTCAGCATTGGCTTCTCTTCCGGGTCTGTATTTAATCCTCAAATAAAGATTCAAACGGTTATGAATCAGTGAACTGATTCATGATTCGGATCGCCAATGTCTCGTGATTTCAGCAGTTTGACACGCGATCCGTTGCAGCAGAGCATTCAGCATTGTCTTCTCTTCCGCGTTCCTCAAATTAAGAATCAAACGGTCATGATTCATGATTTGGATCGCGTGTCAATCTGCTGAAATCACGTGACATTGGCGATAGGAGTTAATGACAGACATTTCCTTTTTTGCTGAACTATCCCTTTAAGTCAATGTGAAGAGGTGAATAGACATTCTGCGGTGCAAATGACACGCGAATGTTGAAAAATCTGAACTTTGGGGGATATTCGCGCTGTGTTAACCAATGAAGAGCCTGCTTGCTGCTGTCACGTGGTAAAGTGACGGATGGGAAACAGAGTAATTTAAAAATACGGACCCACTTTATATCAGGTGGCCTTTACTACTATGTACCAACCAACATTGTAATTAATAATTTGATACAATGCACTTATTGTGCACATACATGTTTTTACATTGTACTTACATTTTAAAGATGACCTGAATTTAATTACATCTGTAAGTACACAGTTGGCACTTTCCTTACACCTAAACTTAACCTTAAACTGACCCACACCACCACACCTGTCCCTAACTCTAGCCGAATCCCACATCAATATCAGCAAAAGTGTTTTGCAATACAATATGAACACAATAAGTACATTGTACTTACTTTTTGATGTAAGTACATAGTTGTTAAGACCACCTAATATAAAGTGGGGCCAAAAATACTAGTGTTATTGTGTCACAAAATGTAGTTGTTTAAAGCTGAAATCTGTGGTTTATTTATTAAAGGTGCACTATGTAGTATTTTTGCAGTAAAATATCCAAAAACCACTAGGCCGGTGTAATATATTTTGTTCAGTTGAGTACCTACAATATCCCAAATGTTTCCAACTATTTGTAAATTCTGAGAAAATTGCTATTTTAACTGAGGACCGGCACGTTTCAGCATAGTTTGAGGAAGTCGCCTGTCAATCTCGTCATATCGGCGTTACCCTCGGTTTCGGCTTTTATTTGGCAGGAGCGCTTTACTCTTAGCAGTTTGAACAAGTGAACGCACGGAGTAACGTCATAACATCGTTTTAAACACACTTAAATGTATCTAATATGATAAACAGAGCTGCTTTACCTCATAATCATAACCGGAAGAGCGGATCTGTGCAGGCGCCTGGCGACTGTCTCCCGTCCCGCCATAATAAGTCGGTATTCGCGAGGCGGGTATTTGTTTAACAATCGCTCCAGCGGCCGTGCTCAGCTCCTCAACACTCGCTCCTGCTCTGCTTCACTACAGTAACGTTAATAACCAATCGCTCCAGCGGCCGTGCTCAGCTCCTCAACACTCGCTCCTGCTCTGCTTCACTACAGTAACGTTAATAACCAATCGCTCCAGCGGCCGTGCTCAGCTCCTCAACACTCGCTCCTGCTCTGCTTCACTACAGTAACGTTAATAACCAATCGCTCCAGCGGCCGTGCTCATCTCCTCAACACTCGCTCCTGCTCTGCTTCACTACAGTAACGTTAATAACCAATCGCTCCAGCGGCCGTGCTCATCTCCTCAACACTCGCTCCTGCTCTGCTTCACTACAGTAACGTTAATAACCAATCGCTCCAGCAGCCGTGCTCAGCTCCTCAACACTCGCTCCTGCTCTGCTTCTCTACAGTAACGTTAATAACCAATCGCTCCAGCGGCCGTGCTCATCTCCTCAACACTCGCTCCTGCTCTGCTTCACTACAGTAACGTTAATAACCAATCGCTCCAGCAGCCGTGCTCAGCTCCTCAACACTCGCTCCTGCTCTGCTTCACTACAGTAACATTAATAACCAATCGCTTCAGCGGCCGTGCTCATCTCCTCAACACTCGCTCCTGCTCTGCTTCACTACCGTAACGTTAATAACCAATCGCTCCAGCAGCCGTGCTCAGCTCCTCAACACTCGGTCCTGCTCTGCTTCACTACAGTAACGTTAATAACCAATCGCTCCAGCGGCCGTGCTCAGCTCCTCAACACTCGCTCCTGCTCTGCTTCACTACAGTAACGTTAATAACCAATCGCTCCAGCGGCCGTGCTCAGCTCCTCAACACTCGCTCCTGCTCTGCTTCACTACAGTAACGTTAATAACCAATCGCTCCAGCGGCCGTGCTCAGCTCCTCAACACTCGCTCCTGCTCTGCTTCACTACAGTAACGTTAATAACCAATCGCTCCAGCGGCCGTGCTCAGCTCCTCAACACTCGCTCCTGCTCTGCTTCACTACAATAACGTTAATAACCAATCGCTCCAGCGGCCGTGCTCAGCTCCTCAACACTCGCTCCTGCTCTGCTTCACTACAGTAACGTTAATAACCAATCGCTCCAGCGGCCGTGCTCAGCTCCTCAACACTCGCTCCTGCTCTGCTTCACTACAGTAACGTTAATAACCAATCGCTCCAGCGGCCGTGCTCAGCTCCTCAACACTCGGTCCTGCTCTGCTTTAGACTACAGTAACGTTAATAACCAATCGCTCCAGCAGCCGTGCTCAGCTCCTCAACACTCGGTCCTGCTCTGCTTCACTACAGTAACGTTAATAACCAATCGCTCCAGCGGCCGTGCTCAGCTCCTCAACACTCGCTCCTGCTCTGCTTCACTACAGTAACGTTAATAACCAATCGCTCCAGCGGCCGTGCTCAGCTCCTCAACACTCGCTCCAGCTCTGCTTCTCTACAGTAACGTTAATAACCAATCACTCCAGCGGCCGTGCTCAGCTCCTCAACACTCGCTCCAGCTCTGCTTCACTACAGTAACGTTAATAACCAATCGCTCCAGCGGCCGCGCTCAGCTCCTCAACACTCGCTCCAGCTCTGCTTCACTACAGTAACGTTAATAACCAATCGCTCCAGCGGCCGCGCTCAGCTCCTCAACACTCGCTCCTGCTCTGCTTCACTACAGTAACGTTAATAACCAATCGCTCCAGCGGCCGCGCTCAGCTCCTCAACACTCGCTCCTGCTCTGCTTCACTACAGTAACGTTAATAACCAATCGCTCCAGCGGCCGCGCTCAGCTCCTCAACACTCGCTCCTGCTCTGCTTCACTACAGTAACGTTAATAACCAATCGCTCCAGCAGCCGTGCTCAGCTCCTCAACACTCGCTCCTGCTCTGCTTCACTACAGTAACGTTAATAACCAATCGCTCCAGCAGCCGTGCTCAGCTCCTCAACACTCGCTCCTGCTCTGCTTCACTACAGTAACGTTAATAACCAATCGCTCCAGCGGCCGTGCTCAGCTCCTCAACACTCGCTCCAGCTCTGCTTCTCTACAGTAACGTTAATAACCAATCACTCCAGCGGCCGTGCTCAGCTCCTCAACACTCGCTCCAGCTCTGCTTCACTACAGTAACGTTAATAACCAATCGCTCCAGCGGCCGTGCTCAGCTCCTCAACACTCGCTCCTGCTCTGCTTCACTACAGTAACGTTAATAACCAATCGCTCCAGCGGCCGTGCTCAGCTCCTCAACACTCGCTCCTGCTCTGCTTCACTACAGTAACGTTAATAACCAATCACTCCAGCAGCCGTGCTCAGCTCCTCAACACTCGCTCCTGCTCTGCTTCACTACAGTAACGTTAATAACCAATCGCTCCAGCGGCCGTGCTCAGCTCCTCAACACTCGGTCCTGCTCTGCTTCTCTACAGTAATGTTAATAACCAATCGCTCCAGCGGCCGTGCTCATCTCCTCAACACTCGCTCCTGCTCTGCTTCACTACAATAACGTTAATAACCAATCGCTCCAGCAGCCGTGCTCAGCTCCTCAACACTCGGTCCTGCTCTGCTTCACTACAGTAACGTTAATAACCAATCGCTCCAGCGGCCGTGCTCAGCTCCTCAACACTCGCTCCTGCTCTGCTTCACTACAGTAACGTTAATAACCAATCGCTCCAGCGGCCGTGCTCAGCTCCTCAACACTCGCTCCTGCTCTGCTTCACTACAGTAACGTTAATAACCAATCGCTCCAGCGGCCGTGCTCAGCTCCTCAACACTCGCTCCTGCTCTGCTTCACTACAGTAACGTTAATAACCAATCGCTCCAGCGGCCGTGCTCAGCTCCTCAACACTCGCTCCTGCTCTGCTTCACTACAGTAACGTTAATAACCAATCGCTCCAGCGGCCGTGCTCAGCTCCACAACACTCGCTCCTGCTCTGCTTCTCTACAGTAACGTTAATAACCAATCGCTCCAGCGGCCGTGCTCAGCTCCTCAACACTCGCTCCTGCTCTGCTTCACTACAGTAACGTTAATAACCAATCGCTCCAGCGGCCGTGCTCAGCTCCTCAACACTCGCTCCTGCTCTGCTTTACTACAGTAACGTTAATAACCAATCGCTCCAGCGGCCGTGCTCAGCTCCTCAACACTCGCTCCTGCTCTGCTTTACTACAGTAACGTTAATAACCAATCGCTCCAGCGGCCGTGCTCAGCTCCTCAACACTCGCTCCTGCTCTGCTTCACTACAGTAACGTTAATAACCAATCGCTCCAGCGGCCGTGCTCAGCTCCTCAACACTCGCTCCTGCTCTGCTTCACTACAGTAACGTTAATAACCAATCGCTCCAGCGGCCGTGCTCAGCTCCTCAACACTCGCTCCTGCTCTTCTTCACTACAGTAACGTTAATAACCAATCGCTCCAGCGGCCGTGCTCAGCTCCTCAACACTCGCTCCTGCTCTGCTTTACTACAGTAACGTTAATAACCAATCGCTCCAGCGGCCGTGCTCAGCTCCTCAACACTCGCTCCTGCTCTGCTTTACTACAGTAACGTTAATAACCAATCGCTCCAGCGGCCGTGCTCAGCTCCTCAACACTCGCTCCTGCTCTGCTTCACTACAGTAACGTTAATAACCAATCGCTCCAGCGGCCGTGCTCAGCTCCTCAACACTCGCTCCTGCTCTGCTTCACTACAGTAACGTTAATAACCAATCGCTCCAGCGGCCGTGCTCAGCTCCTCAACACTCGCTCCTGCTCTTCTTCACTACAGTAACGTTAATAACCAATCGCTCCAGCGGCCGTGCTCAGCTCCTCAACACTCGCTCCTGCTCTGCTTCACTACAGTAACGTTAATAACCAATCGCTCCAGCGGCCGTGCTCAGCTCCTCAACACTCGCTCCTGCTCTTCTTCACTACAGTAACGTTAATAACCAATCGCTCCAGCAGCCGTGCTCAGCTCCTCAACACTCGCTCCTGCTCTGCTTCACTACAGTAACGTTAATAACCAATCGCTCCAGCGGCCGTGCTCAGCTCCTCAACACTCGCTCCTGCTCTTCTTCACTACAGTAACGTTAATAACCAATCGCTCCAGCGGCCGTGCTCAGCTCCTCAACACTCGGTCCTGCTCTGCTTCACTACAGTAACGTTAATAACCAATCGCTCCAGCGGCCGTGCTCAGCTCCTCAACACTCGGTCCTGCTCTGCTTCACTACAGTAACGTTAATAACCAATCGCTCCAGCGGCCGTGCTCAGCTCCTCAACACTCGCTCCTGCTCTGCTTCACTACAGTAACGTTAATAACCAATCGCTCCAGCGGCCGTGCTCAGCTCCTCAACACTCGGTCCTGCTCTGCTTTACTACAGTAACGTTAATAACCAATCGCTCCAGCGGCCGTGCTCAGCTCCTCAACACTCGCTCCTGCTCTGCTTCACTACAGTAACGTTAATAACCAATCGCTCCAGCGGCCGTGCTCAGCTCCTCAACACTCGCTCCTGCTCTCCTTCTCTACAGTAACGTTAATAACCAATCGCTCCAGCGGCCGTGCTCAGCTCCTCAACACTCGCTCCTGCTCTGCTTTACTACAGTAACGTTAATAACCAATCGCTCCAGCGGCCGTGCTCAGCTCCTCAACACTCGGTCCTGCTCTGCTTCACTACAGTAACGTTAATAACCAATCGCTCCAGCGGCCGTGCTCAGCTCCTCAACACTCGCTCCTGCTCTGCTTTACTACAGTAACGTTAATAACCAATCGCTCCAGCGGCCGTGCTCAGCTCCTCAACACTCGCTCCTGCTCTGCTTCACTACAGTAACGTTAATAACCAATCGCTCCAGCGGCCGTGCTCATCTCCTCAACACTCGCTCCTGCTCTGCTTTACTACAGTAACGTTAATAACCAATCGCTCCAGCGGCCGTGCTCATCTCCTCAACACTCACTCCTGCTCTGCTTTACTACAGTAACGTTAATAACCAATCGCTCCAGCGGCCGTGCTCATCTCCTCAACACTCGCTCCTGCTCTGCTTTACTACAGTAACGTTAATAACCAATCGCTCCAGCGGCCGTGCTCATCTCCTCAACACTCACTCCTGCTCTGCTTTACTACAGTAACTTTAATAACCAATCGCTCCAGCGGCCGTGCTCATCTCCTCAACACTCGCTCCTGCTCTGCTTCACTACAGTAACGTTAATAACCAATCGCTCCAGCGGCCGTGCTCAGCTCCTCAACACTCGCTCCTGCTCTGCTTCACTACAGTAACGTTAATAACCAATCGCTCCAGCGGCCGTGCTCATCTCCTCAACACTCGCTCCTGCTCTGCTTTACTACAGTAACGTTAATAACCAATCGCTCCAGCGGCCGTGCTCATCTCCTCAACACTCGCTCCTGCTCTGCTTCACTACAGTAACGTTAATAACTGCATCCATCAACGTGATTTCTGCCCGAGTCCTATTTTCCACCGGCTGTGAAGTGAAGACCACATCTCCCAAGATGCTGCGCTCAAATTTTGTGTCATCAAACTACGCATTTGTTTTGAATAGACGCCCTCCAGTGGACGGAAAGTTGCATAGTGCACCTTCAAGAGAGCGCCTATTTGAAAATTTGATCAGGCGTTTTCGGAGGTGTGAGATCCAGGCGATCAGCGGCGCTCATTAACCACAGCGAGAGCAGCCTATCCTGGGCTAGACCCTCTGACGACTGCGGTGCCTGGCAGAAGCCCCTCCCATGACGCGAATTTGCGTCTGTTGTGTAGTGGATGTCACATGCAAATGGATTCAAAATGTTCACATGTCCAGCTTTAAGCTATTTATTTGCCTCATTCGTGTCTGGTGTGAACGGCCCATAGGCTTATATCATTTAATTTATTATGGCTTTAGAAACAGAACCTGGAGGAAACTATACCACATTTTACACAGTTTACAATCACCTGATAGACATTCACCAGTGAGAAGAGAAGAAATATATTCAAGTTATTAATGTGACATCCAGAGCTGATGATGAACCACACGCCCATTAGACCAGTGAACAGATTCATGTGCGCTACTAAACCAGTTAAAAATCACAGGATTACTCACCAACCATCGGTGAGACGCACCTCCTCACCCGCCATATCCATAATAACATTAACACACACTACATTGCCAAAAGTATTGTGATCTCTGAGTCCAGGTGTTCGATCTCTTCATGGCCACAGGTGTATAACTCCAGCTCTAGGCCTGCAGACGCTTCTACACACATTAGTGAAAGAATGGGTCGCTCTCAGGAGCTCAGTGAACTCAAGCGTGGGGCCGTGATAGGCTGACACCTGTGCAATAAGTCCATTCCTGACATTTCCTCACTACTAAATATTCCACGCTCAACTGTTAGTGGGATTATAACAAAGTGGAAGCCATTGGGAACAACAGCAACTCAGCCACGAAATGTTAAATCCCAGAGCGGGGTCAGCGCAAGCTGAGGGTCACAGTGCGCAGAAGTCTCCAACTTTCTGCAGAGTCAACAGCTCCAGACCTCCAGACTTCTGTGGCCTTCAGATGAGCTCAAGAACAGCGGAGAGAGCTTCATGGAATGGGTTTCCATGGCCGAGCAGCTCATCCAAGCCTTACATCACCAAGAGCAATGCAAAGCGTGGGATGCAGTGGAGTAAAGCAGCCGCCACTGAACTCTAGAGCAGTGAGACGTGTTCTCTGAGCGACCAATCACGCTTCAGTCTGACAATTCCATGGACGAGTCTGGGTTTGGCCGTCGCCAGGAGAACGGGACTCGCCTGACTGCATTGTGCCAAGTGTAAAGTTTGGTGGAGGGGGGATTATGGCATGGGTTGTTTTTTTAAGGGGTTGGCCCCTTAGTTCCAGTGAAAGGAACTCTTAATGCTTCACCAAGACATTTTGGACAATTTCACGGTCCTGTCTTTGTGGGATCAGTTTGTGGACGGCCCCTTCCTGTCCCAGCATGACTGCGCTCCAGTTCACAAATCGTCGCTCCATAAAGACATGGATGAGGAGTTTGGTGTGGAGGAACTGGACTGGCCTGCACAGAGTCCTGAGCTCAACCCGATAGAACAGCTTTGGGATGAATTAGAGCGGAGACTGAGAGCCAGGCCTTCTCGTCCAACATCAGTGCCTGACCTCACAAATGAGCTTCTAGAAGAATGGGCAAAAATCCCCATAAACACACTCCTAAACCTTGAGGAAAGCCTTCCCAGAAGAGCTGGAGCTGTTAGAGAGGCTGGGCCGACTGGGATGGCATTAAAATTCATGTGCATGTAAAGGCAGGCGTCTCATCTTTTGGCAATTTAGTGTATTTATGCTTTAAATAACTAGATAGAATGAAAGCAAAACAACTAATATCTTGATATAATCACAGCTGAGGGAGAAAACGTGCCACATTCATCACAATAAATCTATGAAAAACAATCATTCGCATATTCAAACATTTCTGAACACTTATAAAACAAAACTTAATGTGCTGGGATTCATCAATGATGAAGAGTGTTCAGTGTGTCACATTAAAACTAGTCACATGTTCAGATTATTCTCCATAAAAACACTTTATTCATCACTCAGGTCAGAGGTTAAAATGTTCATGCTCAGTCACTCCTTAGCACAAATAAAGAAAGCACCTTTCTTCCTGTAAAGAAGAGAAACACAGTCAGAACCTCTGGACCAATTACAGGCAGACTTTAGGTCACATGGGGTCACGTGTCATTTAAATCGTAGGGGCTGCAGGATTAATCCAAATGACATTTTGTGTGTGTAATTGATCAGATTAATTAAATGAAACGATGAGCTGTGTGTCTCAGGGTTGATCTGGTGTTTTCTGTGTCTCAGAGCCAATCGATTTAACACGCATTTGTGGACCATCTTTCAAACTTTGAATCGTTTATAAATCCGTTAACAAAACAAAAGTTTTTTGTCTCCCTGCCGTTTCCCGCCAAAATAAAAGCTCTATGGTTTAACATCTGACAGAATAAATTAAGAAATAATTATTAGTATTGTATCGTTGTACTGTAAAATAAAATTATTTTTAATTTATTAAATATTAAATGTTAAAGTGAAATAGCATTGTTACAATAGAATACATTTCTTATTTTAATATTTTTATTTAATAATAAATTAAAATAATATTATTTTGTCATATACACACTTTACAATAAGGTCATTTGTTCACATTGGTTATTGCATTAGCTAATATAAACAAACTGAGCAATATATTTTTATAGTATTTATTAATCTAATGTCTCAACTAATATATTAAACTAATGTAAACAAATAAAACCCTATTGTAAATAAAGACGTGTGTACACACACACACACACATATATATATATGTTGAGAAGGCATGGACATTACGACAAAAGACTTTGTACCCTGACAGGAGGTAATTTAGTTTAGTTGATTATGTCAGGATGTTGGGGCTTATTATTTTGTTTTTTATTGTATGTATATAATTTTGATGGTCATCTTTCCAAATTATTGGATAGTGTCATATAAGTCCATGTGGGCTGGGCACCATGAGTGCATGACACTTAAATAAAATATTCATTCATTCATATATATATATATATATATATATATATATATATATATATATATATATATATATATATATGTGTGTATATCTCTGTCGGGGCAGGAACCTCAAATCTGCATATTTTGTCATTTTTATATAATTACTATTGGTCACCATTCACGGTTTTGCAAATATGTAACCACTGAAAGATATAAAAGAGAGCATGTGACTAAACCTCATAACTCCATTGGCTCCTCAAAATGTCAGTCAAACTTCATAACTCCGCCCACCTTTTTCAGGAATGAAGTGCCACACACAGCTTGGAGCGTCTCTGCTTGTTTGCAATCCAATGGTAAATAAAGAGCTGTTTGTTTGAATAAGTTCAGCATTTGCTTTTCTTAAAGCGGTGGTTCTGTGTTTTTTTTTCTAGGCTTGGTTGTGTTTATGGGGCGCAGTATAACATGTCTTAATACTTCTTTTTTTAAACGCTGTATTTTTCTTCTATCCTCCCTTTATTCCGCACCGCTGTCTGTGCTTTGAGCGGCTCGTTTGCTTCCTGCTTCTATGAAGCCCCTCCCTCCGAAAAACCCAATGGTCTTAGATTGATCAGATGGCCAAATGTAGTTTCCTGTATTTTTATTGGCTGAAGCTCAGGATAAGGCCACGCCCCTTCCCATTACAGGCAGAAGTCACATCTGCGGAGACTAGCGAGGGTTTATGATGTCACCAACCCAGGAAGAAGCTCGTTGTAGTCCAAAGCGGCCATTTTTGTAGGCAATAAACTGCCGTAACTTTAAAAGACAATATCTCCGTTTGCAGTGAACTTTCAGCGCTGTAACTTTGCAGAGACTGTTTATGCTCAAACAGCGACATTACACACTAACTAAAGTTACAAAAGTCAAATCGCATACAACCACCCCTTTATTGTTTATAAAAAAGCACAGTATTTATGAGAACCGCCCCCAAAGGTTCAGCCCTATAAAGGATGGCTCAGTCCCATGACAGGAAGCTCAAAGCACTGACCTGCGTGTGGAGCCGTTCCTCTGCGTTTCTGCGCTCGAGCCCTCTTGACTCAGATTGCCTTTGCAGCAAATCACACGCAGCTTATTCTGGTAGGACGAGGCCAGATACACGGCTCCGGATGAGATGGCCGGACCCAGGTACCGCGGGTTAGGAATGTCCAGGTGTGCGTACGCATGTGGCCTGAACACACACACACGTTTGTTTCACTATATTAGTGAGGACATTACATAGACTTCCATTGATTTTATATCAGGTTAATGATATTTTCTATCCCTTAACCCAACCCCTATCCCTAAACCTACCCATCACACACACACACACACACACACACACACACACACACACACACACACACACACACACACACACACACACACACACACACACACACACACACACACACACACACACACCCTAAACCTTCCCATCACAGAAACATCTGCAGAACAACAGATTTATAAGCCTTTTTAACCAGTGAGGACCAGTCCAATGTTAAACTAGTGAGTTGTTTTCATATTTTACTATTTAAGTGAGGACATTTGTGCCCTCACAAGTATTGCCAAACAAGGAACACACACACACACTCACACACACACACACCAAAACAACAACGAAACCAAAACACACACACTGGACGGCAGCTTTACCCAAGCGCAGAGTGACTCTGAACCTCGATGACGTCCAGAGAGTTGAAGTAGGTGACAAACAGGTACGGCTCTCTGTACGCTGTGGAGAAACACACAGGATCGGGACTCACATCAAACGCTCTCGTGACATTTTTATCTCTTTAATGACGAGTGAGTCACAATAAGACCAGAAACATGAAATAAGACCGTAAATAGAGTTCATTTAATTTCACGTGAGTAAAAATCATCTTGACATCAAACACAATGCTGAAAATTCAGCTCTGATCACAGGAATAAATTACACTTTACTGTATATTTACATAGAGAACAGATGATTTATGTAATAATATTGCACATTTTTACTGTATTTTTGATTACATATTTATGCGAGCAGAGCAGAAGAGAATTCTTTAACAGCATAAAAAAAATGTACCTACAACTTTAGAATGGTTGTGTATATTACATAAATATTTGAATAATAAATGACTGTATAAATACTTTTCACATATTATAAACATTTAAATCAAATTATATATATATATATATTAGGGATGCAACAATACAGTTAGTCCACGGTTCAATACATACCTCGGCTTTTAACGGTTTTCGGTTCGTTTTTTTGCTGTTCTATTCTTAAGCCACAGGAACAGCAGGAGAAAAAAAGACTATTTTTTGATTGCAAAATACTCTTTCTTTATTTTACTTAAAATAACTAAAAAATCTGACTTAAACTTCGATTTTTACTTTAAAAAAAACCTTGTACACATTGCTAGTGTACTGTATAATACAGAATACATATGTAAAGATTTACAGTGGCAGCTCAGAGATGTACAGTAGCATTTAAGTGTGAAATTGAATGAATAAATGTACAAATAAAACACTACATAGACTTCACTGTAAAATATAAATAATGAACTTTGGTGATTGTGAATATTGTGATAGTGTTCCGTGAGTATAACTCTAGCACTAACGTGTGAGGTGAATGCATGTCGCGTTGTTCAGTATATTGGGATGGAGGCAAATTATAGAATTTGTTGAACATTTTCAACGCAATTCACAAGCGCATGTTGAACCGTGAATACCGTTATATATATAACGATCAGGCATAACATTATGTCCTAATATTGTGTTGGTCTCCCTGACCCGTCAACGACTCTAAACCCCTGAAGGTGTGCTGTGGTATCTGGCACCAAGATGTTAGCAGCAGATCGTTTAAGTCCTGTAAGTTGCGAGGTGGATCGGACTTGTTTGTTCAGCTCATCCCACAGATGCTTGATTGGATTAAGATCTGGGGAATCTGGAGGCCGAGTCGACGCCTCAAACCATTCCTGAAGCATTTGTGCTTTGTGTCAGGAGCATTATCCTGCTGGAAGAGCCACAGCCACCAGAATACCGTTTCCATCAAAGGCTGAACATGGTCTCAGCAATGCTTAGGTAGGTGGAGCGTGTCAAAGTAACATCCACATGGATGGAGGACCCAAGGTTTCACAGCAGAACATTGGCCAAAGCATCACACTGCCTCCGCCGGCTCGCCTTCTTCCCATAGTGCATCCTGGGGCCATGTGTTCCCCAGGTAAGACACACACACACACACACATCCGGCCATCCACGTGATGTAGAAGAACACGTGATTCCTCAGACCAGGCCACCTTCTTCCATTGCTCCGTGGTCCAGTTCTGATGCTCACGTGCCACTGTTGGTGCTTTCGGCGGGGTCAGAGGTCACCCTGACTGGTCCATACGTCTCAAACTGAGCTGCTCTGTGTATTCTGACAGCTTTCTATCAGAACCAGCATTAACTTCTGGAGCAGTTTGAGCTCCAGTAGCTCGTCTGTTTGATCGGACCCCACGGGCCAGCCTTCGCTCCCCACGGTCATCAATGAGCCTTGGCCGCCCATGACCCTGTGGCCGGTTCTCCACTGGTCCTTCCTTGGAGCACTTTTGATAGATACTGACCACTGCAGACCGGGAACAGCCCACAAGAGCTGCAGTTTTGGAGATGCTCAGACCCAGTCGTCTAGCCGTCACAATCTGGCCAAACTCGCTCAAATCCTTACGCTTGCCCATTTCTTCTAACGCATCAACTCTGAGGACTAAATGTTCACTTGCTACCTAATATATCCCACCCACTAACAGGAGATGAAGAGATCATCAGTGTTATTCACTTCACCTGTCAGTGTGAATAATGTTATGCTTGATCGGTGTGTGTATATATATATATCAATCATGACATGCATGCGATTGGTTTGTTCTTGGTGTAACCGGTTTCTAGTGATTTGTTCTGTTTTCTGTGTCGCTCTTGTTGTGATCAGGTCAGGACTATCAAACTCTAGACTGTGTACTGATTATTAACGCTGAATTAAACAGATTTATTTTGATAAGGTTTTACCGAAGGACAGAGGCAGGCGGCTCCATTTGATGTCATCGCTGCGACTCCTGCGGCCGTACGCGTCCACAAACACGCCGAACTCTGTAAGCAACGACACACACTGGTCAAACACAGATTCACGAGCATCTCCACCGTCTGTCTCTCTCTCTCTCACACACACACACGTTTGTTTTTGACATATGGGGATATTCCATAGGCGTAATGGTTTTTATACGGTAAAAAACGTATTTTCTATCCCCTTACACTGCCCCTTAACCTACCCATCACACACACACACACACACTGCCTCTAAACCTACCCATCACACACACGCACACACACTGCCCCTAAACCTACCCATCACACACACACACACACACACACTGCCTCTAAACCTACCCATCACACACACACACACACACACACACTGCCCCTTAAACCTACCCATCACACACACACACACACACACTGCCTCTAAACCTACCCATCACACACACACACACACACACTGCCCCTTAACCTACCCATCACACACACACACACACACTGCCTCTAAACCTACCCATCACACACACGCACACACACTGCCCCTAAACCTACCCATCACACACACACACACACACACTGCCTCTAAACCTACCCATCACTCACACTCGCACACACTGCCCTTAAACCTACCCATCACACACACACACACACTGCCCCTAAACCTACCCATCACTCACACTCGCACACACTGCCCTTAAACCTACCCATCACACACACACACACACACACACACACACACACACACACACACACACACACACACACACACACACACACACACACACACACACACACACACACACACACAGGAAACATTCTGCATTTTTACTTTCTCATAAAAACTCCTCCTGTGTGATTTATAAGCCTTTTGTAAAGTGGGGCCATGGGTAATGTCCTCATATTTCACCCTCTCCTGTAATACCCGTGTCATACCCATGGCATTATACACATTTGTGTCCTGATACTTCACAAAAACATGGCCACACACACACACACACACACACGTACCGTGGAAGCAGAGCAGATATTCTACTTTCTGCGGCGCGCTGGACACCTGGATGATGGAGATGGGGAAGCTGTGGGAGGAGGCGGCGAACACGGCCGAGGCCAGCGTCACGTCGTTCTTATCCAGGAACTCTGAACACACACACACACACACCTCAGATCAGTTAAAAAACAGCACTCAGCAACAACAGTGCAGAGTGTGTGTGGATCATCTCACCTTCCAGCACGTACTGCTTCATCTCAATCTCGTAGAACTTGTTGGTGCCGATGATGATGCTGTATCCAGTGAAGTGAATGCAGCTGCACGGTTCAGATGTCTCGATCTCCTGCACACACACACACACACACACACACACACACACACACACACACACACACACACACACACACACACACACACACACGAACGGAGGAGGTTTATGCCATTTTAAAGGATCCTAATTTTGTTTTTGATCTTCTACAAAAGGTTTACATGCAACAAAGCAAAAAAAAAACACTCATAGGCTGCTTTTACACTGCCGGTCTTGACGCACAAATTCCGATTTGGTGACTATATCCGATTTTTTTGTTGACCCGCTTCCGTCATCTTTTAAAAGCGACCCATATCCGATATTTGCCTTTACACTGTACGTACACTGGCGAAACAGCCTAAGACGTCCTTAACCGGAAAAGGAAATAAAACGGCGCGATATGCAATGGCTGCAGACAAAATGATTATTCAGTGTTTTGCGGTCCGCACTTTTCCACACATCTTTAAAGGTCAGCAAAACATTTCTCTCATAAGGCAGAGAAAAAGAGAGCCCTTGACGGGGTTGCCAGGTTTTCACAACAAAACCCGCCCAATTGAAACTCAAAAGTGTTAAAGTAGCCCAATTCTGCAGGAAAACCGCGGACTTGGCAACACTGGCCCTTGATCGCAGTTCCTGTCCTCATTCGTCCTTTTTTAAATGACGTACGACTCGCATTTACTGGGGAATATCCGATTGGACCGCTTACAGACGCAAATGCACGTATCCGGATCGGATTTATTCCCACATATGAGTGAGGCCTGAATCCGATCTGAGGATATCAGATACCATCTGTATTGTTTTTCCTGCTTAAACGTTCACATCACATCCGAACTGAGCCACATGAGAGGAGAAAATCGGAATTGGGTCACTTGAACCATGCAGTGTAAATGAGGCCTAAATATCCACTGCAGCATCAGCTCTGAACGGATCAATAAAGGATTCAGTCTCTCTAAACCCCGCCTTTCCGAGAGCCTTCTCTGCTGTGATTGGTCAGATGACCCAGTCTGTTGTGATTGGTCAAACCGACCACTAATGGGGTGGTAATTATCAGATCTTTCAAATTTTGCAGCCCTTTTACAAACAGCTACTTTTACACAATACATGAAAGCATAATTACACTTTAACCCCTTAAGGTTTCTTTGTAGTTTTTTTGTGTGAGTGACATATACACAACCTTTAAAGACTCATAACTCCAAAACTATAGCAATGAGAGTCCAACGGTAGGTATCATTTGTTAGCAAAATATTCATTTGATCATATTTGGACAATCTAATGCTAACTGCTAATAAAAGACTATATTTATTACAGACTTATATTATTACAATATTATTTATGTTACATTATATATATACAATAATATATTCTGTGATGCGCATTCGTTACGCTGAAAAGATCGCGCTTGACCATAAACACACTTTCAAATGTCAGTTTATCGTTAAAAACGTTTTTATGAACCCTTAAAAAAGTGTTCACTGAAGTAAACACTGACTCGGTTCTTCTGCCTTCAAGTGGGACCTTTTCAACGTAACGAACATCACGGAACAGAGCAAGGCCAGCATTTGTGCTTATAAAACAAACTCTTTTATTTAATGTTTAAATGACGATGGTTTGTCTAGATAAGACCCTTATTCATCGTCTGCTGTCGTTTAAAGCCCTCTGAAGCTGCACTGAAACGGTCATTTGGCCCTGGAGCCGTTTGAGGCCCATTGAAGTCCATTATATGGAGAAAAATCCTGGAATGATTTCATCAAAAACCTTCATTTCTTTCCCACTGAAGAAAGAAAGACATGGACATCTGGGATGACACGTGGGTGAGGAAACTCAGCAAAAGTTTATTTAAAAGAGAACGAATCCTTTAAGAAACGCTGTTATTCCTCTAAACCAGTGTACCGCCAGCGTGCGCCACCTAGCTGCTATAAAAACGAATTGACATATTTTTCAAAAATCCTGCATGGATCAGCATAAAAGAGGTTTCATTTGAAAGCTTAGTCTAAACTTTACAATGAATGTAGCCATTATGAGTATTTTATAAGTAGGGGTTAAAGGGATCCCCTGGTGTTGAGACTTGTATGGCTTATGTAAGGGCTAATGTCCACCCAGCCGGTTGTTATCTCAGAATAAACCCCTCCAGAGCGATCAGGACCCCGAGGCGAAGCGGAGCGTCACTCTGAAGGGGTTTATTCTGAGATAACAACCGGCTGGGTGGACATTATCCCGCTTATTACACGCCTACTAGTCTCAAATAAATTAGACATTAAATATTGTCTTGAGATTAAATATTTTATTAGCTCTTACGCAAAGCTTCCGCGAAGAAAAACAGTTCCAGACTGCTTTAAGCCTTTATCTATCGCTGCTAAATGTTGAGAATGAATGCTGAAAGGGTTAGTTCAGCCAAAAATGAACCCAAGCCTATGATTTACTCACCCTCAGGTCATTATAGGTGTTTATGACATTCTTCTGTCAGACAAATACAATCAGAGTTATATTTAAAAAGTCCAGGCTAACGTTAATCCCAGCAGTAGTTGGAGCTGTTTCTGAAGTCCATTAAATGCAGCTGTCCGTCAAATAACGTGCTCTACACGACTGCGATGGGTTAATAGAGCTTCTGATTCCAATCGATGCGTTTGTGTAAGAAAAAGATCTATATTTAAAACTTTATAAAGGAAACCCGCCTTGAAGTCTTCCATTGTAGCCCACGGCTGTTTAAGCCACAAGATGGCGCCAGCGTTAAGCTCAGAAGTAGAACCGGTCAAGATAACTCGCAGTACCCGGATGAGCGGTGTGTGTTATCTGGAAATAACATACCGCTGGAATGCACGATTGACCAATCAGAATCAAGTATTTCACAGAGCCGTGTAACAATATAACATAAATGATATCTCTTACTGTAATACAGTAGAAAACCCATGTCCACATAAAGTCACAAACAGATCGGCAGACGCGCACACACACACACACACATACAGCTCTGTCTCAATCGAGGTGCTATGGGCTGCTCTCATCAGTCTCCACGACAGGGGCTGTATCCGAAATCGCCCCCCTATTCCCTGAAAAAGGGCATTATTTTGAAGGGACAGCCATTTGGTGTCCGAAACCATAGTGGACATGTTTGAGTGCACTCATTTAATCCCACATTGCACTGCAATAACAAGTGTACAGCTGATGTAACGTTACACAGAGTTTGTGTGCACATGTATGTTTGAGTGTTTTTTAAATAAAACTACAAAGCAATTCATTGGTTTTGTTTAACTCTGAAACAATTTTCGAGTTGCGTTGTGGTAAAAATGGCGCTGCCCATGGTCCAAATATAAAATCTATTTTTCATGGGTTTTCTACTATATATTTCAGTAAGAGACATCATTTGTTATATGAAGCCATACAAGGGGATCCCTTTAAACACGCATGCCTGACGTTCATAAAGAGGATCTTTATACAGTACCTTCCTGATGCAGAACTTGTTGAGCGTGTCGTTGAAGCGCAGGATGGTGATTTTATTGGGCATCGCGGCACAGATACACATGCCAGTGTCGATCTGAAACACACACACTCTTCATTCTTCAGTATACTGATAAACCGACACACATGCATGCAGACTCGAGGGGTCAGGGGTCGTGTGAATGCTTCACCTTTCCAGAAGCGAAGAGATGGCATCCCTTCACCGCCTCAAATATATAGGGGCTGAGATCGGGCGGAGCCGGCAGATGAGACTGAGCCAGAGACTGTTTAACACGCTTAATGTCCACCAGACACAGAGCGCGCTCCTCACCTGCCACACACACACACACACACAACACAATTATCAATAATACTGCATGAGAAAAAAAACTTGAATTGGGCTCAATTGTGGATGAACTCGACACTATTGAACTGAACCGAGTCAACGCTGAGCTGAATAATGACACTGTGGTCTGTCCAGAGCTTCTTTACAGCTGGAAGTAGCTGCGTTTCCATTACCCTTTAAATTGGGCAAATTGACAATACGCCCAATGGAAACGTGTCAATTTCGCAAAAACTCCCATATATCGCAAAACATTTTTACACTCTTATGAGGCGTTTTTTCAGGCAATTTGAAAAAGTGGAATTGAAATATGTTTTTTGCAAAATGCATTTACAGGTGGGTCACCTGGTGCGGTGACGCATTGCTGCCACATAGGGCCTACAAATGATTTTTCTACTCAATTATGTCGTAATAACGAGATGTTATGTGTTTTAACAACATATTTTCTCATATTAACGAGATCTTTGTCGTTAAAACGACATATTGTCTCCAAATAAGGACAGTGGTGTAACTTTAACCTAGTAATGACGGACCCTGGTGCCGCCACAAATACCATAACTATCTATAGACCAACTATAAGTAAGACATCTATTCAAGAAATGTATTAAAACAGAAAGACACTATAGTTTCAGCATTACTTAAAAGCAGCGGAAACACGCATGTCAATCCATTCCAGACGATCTTGGTTTGCTTCTTTTTTAATATACAGGCAATTAGTTGATGAAACATTGATCAAAATTAAAATACAATTTGTACAAAACAGAAAGACTTTCTAGAAAATCAAACTCGAAGTGGTCAAAATCATGTGTGTCTTACTCATATCTTGCTGCTCACTTTCATAATCAACAGATGAAATTAAAATAATATTATAGGCTAATATTTAGGCCTAAACATAGCCTATTCAGTTTCATAGTTAGGCTTTGTTTTCTTTAACCCACGGACGACGAAGGCACCGGGAATTTTTTTTCTTCCTTTAAGACAGCGGAAACGACTCCCAATACTCCGTCACTTTTAGCCATACAGATAAGTTCAAGACATAATTATAAACGGTCTACTTTTATTAGTGTACACTCCCAATAACAGCAAAGGCCGTGGACTCAGAGAACGGATTATTTTGCACTCAATCCAAACGCTGTCTTCCTTTCAAAAATGTATTGAATGTATTTACTAAACGCAGAGTTTTTCATTTCAAAAGCATTTCTAAATTCAGTTCATATTTCTAACAAATGGAATTTCAAGGCAAAATAACAAAGTAGTGAAAAAAACCTTTGAGTTACCACCATTCAAACTCAAACATTTCGTTCTTCTCTATTTGTGGCAATGCATCACAACAGGGGCGGAGCCAGACGATGTAAACATTCGGGGCTTAGCCCAAACTTAGAGGGGTCCGGGGGTATACTCCCCCGGGGAGATTTTTTTCAAGAACAAAAACACTAAATAAGTAGAGCATTGCTTAAAGCGGCGGTTCTGTGTTTTTTTTTAGGCTTGGTTGTGAAGGAGAGCAGGAGCGAGTGTTGAGGAGCTGAACATGGCTGCTGGAGCGATTGGTTATTAACGTTACTGTAGTGAAGCAGAGCAGGAGCGAGTGTTGAGGAGCTGAGCACGGCTGCTGGAGCGATTGGTTATTAACGTTACTGTAGAGAAGCAGAGCAGGAGCGAGTGTTGTGGAGCTGAGCACGGCTGCTGGAGCGATTGGTTATTAACGTTACTGTAGTGAAGCAGAGCAGGAGCGAGTGTTGAGGAGCTGAGCACGGCCGCTGGAGCGATTGGTTATTAACGTTACTGTAGTGAAGCAGAGCAGGAGCGAGTGTTGAGGAGCTGAGCACGGCTGCTGGAGCGATTGGTTATTAACGTTACTGTAGTGAAGCAGAGCAGGAGCGAGTGTTGAGGAGCTGAGCACGGCCGCTGGAGCGATTGGTTATTAACATTACTGTAGTAAAGCAGAGCAGGAGCGAGTGTTGAGGAGCTGAGCACGGCCGCTGGAGCGATTGGTTATTAACGTTACTGTAGTGAAGGAGAGCAGGAGCGAGTGTTGAGGAGCTGAGCACGGCTGCTGGAGCGATTGGTTATTAACGTTACTGTAGTGAAGCAGAGCAGGAGCGAGTGTTGAGGAGCTGAGCACGGCCGCTGGAGTGATTGGTTATTAACGTTACTGTAGTGAAGCAGAGCAGGAGCGAGTGTTGAGGAGCTGAGCACGGCCGCTGGAGCGATTGGTTATTAACGTTACTGTAGTGAAGCAGAGCAGGAGCGAGTGTTGTGGAGCTGAGCACGGCCGCTGGAGCGATTGGTTATTAACGTTACTGTAGTGAAGCAGAGCAGGAGCGAGTGTTGAGGAGCTGAGCACGGCCGCTGGAGCAATTGGTTATTAACGTTACTGTAGTGAAGCAGAGCAGGACCGAGTGTTGAGGAGCTGAGCACGGCCGCTGGAGCGATTGGTTATTAACGTTACTGTAGTGAAGCAGAGCAGGACCGAGTGTTGAGGAGCTGAGCACGGCTGCTGGAGCGATTGGTTATTAACGTTACTGTAGAGAAGCAGAGCAGGAGCGAGTGTTGAGGAGCTGAGCACGGCCGCTGGAGCGATTGGTTATTAACGTTACTGTAGTGAAGCAGAGCAGGACCGAGTGTTGAGGAGCTGAGCACGGCTGCTGGAGCGATTGGTTATTAACGTTACTGTAGAGAAGCAGAGCAGGAGCGAGTGTTGAGGAGCTGAGCACGGCCGCTGGAGCGATTGGTTATTAACGTTACTGTAGAGAAGCAGAGCAGGAGCGAGTGTTGAGGAGCTGAGCACGGCCGCTGGAGCGATTGGTTATTAACGTTACTGTAGAGAAGCAGAGCAGGAGCGAGTGTTGTGGAGCTGAGCACGGCCGCTGGAGCGATTGGTTATTAAAGTTACTGTAGAGAAGCAGAGCAGGAGCGAGTGTTGTGGAGCTGAGCACGGCCGCTGGAGCGATTGGTTATTAACGTTACTGTAGTGAAGCAGAGCAGGAGCGAGTGTTGAGGAGCTGAGCACGGCCGCTGGAGCGATTGGTTATTAACGTTACTGTAGAGAAGCAGAGCAGGAGCGAGTGTTGAGGAGCTGAGCACGGCCGCTGGAGCGATTGGTTATTAACGTTACTGTAGTGAAGCAGAGCAGGAGTGAGTGTTGTGGAGCTGAGCACGGCCGCTGGAGCGATTGGTTATTAACGTTACTGTAGAGAAGCAGAGCAGGAGCGAGTGTTGAGGAGCTGAGCACGGCTGCTGGAGCGATTGGTTATTAACGTTACTGTAGAGAAGCAGAGCAGGAGCGAGTGTTGAGGAGCTGAGCACGGCTGCTGGAGCGATTGGTTATTAATGTTACTATAGTGAAGCAGAGCAGGAGCGAGTGTTGAGGAGCTGAGCACGGCCGCTGGAGCGATTGGTTATTAACGTTACTGTAGTGAAGCAGAGCAGGACCGAGTGTTGAGGAGCTGAGCACGGCTGCTGGAGCGATTGGTTATTAACGTTACTGTAGAGAAGCAGAGCAGGACCGAGTGTTGTGGAGCTGAGCACGGCCGCTGGAGCGATTGGTTATTAATGTTACTATAGTGAAGCAGAGCAGGACCGAGTGTTGAGGAGCTGAGCACGCCCGCTGGAGCGAATGGTTATTAACGTTACTGTAGTGAAGCAGAGCAGGAGCGAGTGTTGAGGAGCTGAGCACGCCCGCTGGAGCGAATGGTTATTAACGTTACTGTAGTGAAGCAGAGCAGGAGCGAGTGTTGAGGAGCTGAGCACGGCCGCTGGAGCGATTGGTTATTAACGTTACTATAGTGAAGCAGAGCAGGACCGAGTGTTGAGGAGCTGAGCACGGCTGCTGGAGCGATTGGTTATTAACGTTACTGTAGAGAAGCAGAGCAGGAGCGAGTGTTGAGGAGCTGAGCACGGCTGCTGGAGCGATTGGTTATTAGCGTTACTGTAGTGAAGCAGAGCAGGAGCGAGTGTTGAGGAGCTGAACACGGCTGCTGGAGCGATTGGTTATTAACGTTACTGTAGTGTAGCAGAGCAGGACCGAGTGTTGAGGAGCTGAGCACGGCTGCTGGAGCGATTGGTTATTAACGTTACTGTAGTGAAGCAGAGCAGGACCGAGTGTTGAGGAGCTGAGCACGGCCGCTGGAGCGATTGGTTATTAACGTTACTGTAGTGAAGCAGAGCAGGACCGAGTGTTGAGGAGCTGAGCACGGCCGCTGGAGCGATTGGTTATTAACGTTACTGTAGAGAAGCAGAGCAGGAGCGAGTGTTGTGGAGCTGAGCACGGCTGCTGGAGCGATTGGTTATTAACGTTACTGTAGTGAAGCAGAGCAGGACCGAGTGTTGAGGAGCTGAGCACGGCCGCTGGAGCGATTGGTTATTAACGTTACTGTAGTGAAGCAGAGCAGGAGCGAGTGTTGAGGAGCTGAGCACGGCCGCTGGAGCGATTGGTTATTAACGTTACTGTAGAGAAGCAGAGCAGGAGCGAGTGTTGAGGAGCTGAGCACGGCTGCTGGAGCGATTGGTTATTAACGTTACTGTAGAGAAGCAGAGCAGGAGCGAGTGTTGAGGAGCTGAGCACGGCCGCTGGAGCGATTGGTTATTAACGTTACTGTAGTGAAGCAGAGCAGGACCGAGTGTTGAGGAGCTGAGCACGGCTGCTGGAGCGATTGGTTATTAACGTTACTGTAGAGAAGCAGAGCAGGACCGAGTGTTGTGGAGCTGAGCACGGCCGCTGGAGCGATTGGTTATTAATGTTACTATAGTGAAGCAGAGCAGGACCGAGTGTTGAGGAGCTGAGCACGCCCGCTGGAGCGAATGGTTATTAACGTTACTGTAGTGAAGCAGAGCAGGAGCGAGTGTTGAGGAGCTGAGCACGCCCGCTGGAGCGAATGGTTATTAACGTTACTGTAGTGAAGCAGAGCAGGAGCGAGTGTTGAGGAGCTTAGCACGGCTGCTGGTGCGATTGGTTATTAACGTTACTGTAGAGAAGCAGAGCAGGAGCGAGTGTTGAGGAGCTGAGCACGGCCGCTGGAGCGATTGGTTATTAACGTTACTGGCAGAGCAGGACCGAGTGTTGAGGAGCTGAGCACGGCTGCTGGAGCGATTGGTTATTAACGTTACTGTAGAGAAGCAGAGCAGGACCGAGTGTTGTGGAGCTGAGCACGGCCGCTGGAGCGATTGGTTATTAATGTTACTATAGTGAAGCAGAGCAGGACCGAGTGTTGAGGAGCTGAGCACGCCCGCTGGAGCGAATGGTTATTAACGTTACTGTAGTGAAGCAGAGCAGGAGCGAGTGTTGAGGAGCTGAGCACGGCCGCTGGAGCGATTGGTTATTAATGTTACTATAGTGAAGCAGAGCAGGACCGAGTGTTGAGGAGCTGAGCACGGCTGCTGGAGCGATTGGTTATTAACGTTACTGTAGAGAAGCAGAGCAGGAGCGAGTGTTGAGGAGCTGAGCACGGCTGCTGGAGCGATTGGTTATTAGCGTTACTGTAGTGAAGCAGAGCAGGAGCGAGTGTTGAGGAGCTGAACACGGCTGCTGGAGCGATTGGTTATTAACGTTACTGTAGTGTAGCAGAGCAGGACCGAGTGTTGAGGAGCTGAGCACGGCTGCTGGAGCGATTGGTTATTAACGTTACTGTAGTGAAGCAGAGCAGGACCGAGTGTTGAGGAGCTGAGCACGGCCGCTGGAGCGATTGGTTATTAACGTTACTGTAGTGAAGCAGAGCAGGACCGAGTGTTGAGGAGCTGAGCACGGCCGCTGGAGCGATTGGTTATTAACGTTACTGTAGTGTAGCAGAGCAGGACCGAGTGTTGAGGAGCTGAGCACGGCCGCTGGAGCGATTGGTTATTAACGTTACTGTAGTGAAGCAGAGCCGGAGCGAGTGTTGAGGAGCTGAGCACGGCCGCTGGAGCGATTGGTTATTAACGTTACTGTAGAGAAGCAGAGCAGGACCGAGTGTTGAGGAGCTGAGCACGGCCGCTGGAGCGATTGGTTATTAACGTTACTGTAGTGAAGCAGAGCCGGAGCGAGTGTTGAGGAGCTGAGCACGGCCGCTGGAGCGATTGGTTATTAACGTTACTGTAGAGAAGCAGAGCAGGAGCGAGTGTTGAGGAGCTGAGCACGGCTGCTGGAGCGATTGGTTATTAACGTTACTGTAGAGAAGCAGAGCAGGACCGAGTGTTGAGGAGCTGAGCACGGCCGCTGGAGCGATTGGTTATTAACGTTACTGTAGAGAAGCAGAGCAGGAGCGAGTGTTGAGGAGCTGAGCACGCCCGCTGGAGCGAATGGTTATTAACGTTACTGTAGTGAAGCAGAGCAGGAGCGAGTGTTGAGGAGCTGAGCACGCCCGCTGGAGCGAATTGTTATTAACGTTACTGTAGTGAAGCAGAGCAGGAGCGAGTGTTGAGGAGCTGAGCACGTCCGCTGGAGCGATTGGTTATTAACGTTACTGTAGTGAAGCAGAGCAGGAGCGAGTGTTGAGGAGCTGAGCACGGCTGCTGGAGCGATTGGTTATTAACGTTACTGTAGTGAAGCAGAGCAGGAGCGAGTGTTGAGGAGCTGAGCACAGCCGCTGGAGCGATTGGTTATTAACGTTACTGTAGTGAAGCAGAGCAGGAGCGAGTGTTGAGGAGCTGAGCATGGCCGCTGGAGCGATTGGTTATTAACGTTACTGTAGTGAAGCAGAGCAGGAGCGAGTGTTGAGGAGCTGAGCACGGCTGCTGGAGCGATTGGTTATTAACGTTACTGTAGTGAAGCAGAGCAGGACCGAGTGTTGAGGAGCTGAGCACGGCTGCTGGAGCGATTGGTTATTAACGTTACTGTAGTGAAGCAGAGCAGGAGCGAGTGTTGAGGAGCTGAGCACGGCCGCTGGAGCGATTGGTTATTAACGTTACTGTAGTGAAGCAGAGCAGGAGCGAGTGTTGAGGAGCTGAGCACGGCCGCTGGAGCGATTGGTTATTAACGTTACTGTAGTGAAGCAGAGCAGGACCGAGTGTTGTGGAGCTGAGCACGGCCGCCGGAGCGATTGGTTATTAACGTTACTGTAGAGAAGCAGAGCAGGACCGAGTGTTGAGGAGCTGAGCACGGCTGCTGGAGCGATTGGTTATTAACGTTACTGTAGAGAAGCAGAGCAGGACCGAGTGTTGAGGAGCTGAGCACGGCTGCTGGTGCGATTGGTTATTAACGTTACTGTAGAGAAGCAGAGCAGGAGCGAGTGTTGAGGAGCTGAGCACGGCTGCTGGAGCGATTGGTTATTAACGTTACTGTAGTGAAGCAGAGCAGGAGCGAGTGTTGAGGAGCTGAGCACGGCCGCTGGAGCGATTGGTTATTAACGTTACTGTAGTGAAGCAGAGCAGGACCGAGTGTTGAGGAGCTGAGCACGGCTGCTGGAGCGATTGGTTATTAACGTTACTGTAGAGAAGCAGAGCAGGACCGAGTGTTGAGGAGCTTAGCACGGCCGCTGGAGCGATTGGTTATTAACGTTACTGTAGTGAAGCAGAGCAGGAGCGAGTATTGAGGAGCTGAGCACGGCTGCTGGAGCGATTGGTTATTAACGTTACTGTAGTGAAGCAGAGCAGGAGCGAGTGTTGAGGAGCTGAGCACGCCCGCTGGAGCGAATGGTTATTAACGTTACTGTAGTGAAGCAGAGCAGGAGCGAGTGTTGAGGAGCTGAGCACGGCCGCTGGAGCGATTGGTTATTAACGTTACTGTAGAGAAGCAGAGCAGGACCGAGTGTTGTGGAGCTGAGCACGGCTGCTGGAGCGATTGGTTATTAACGTTACTGTAGTGAAGCAGAGCAGGACCGAGTGTTGTGGAGCTGAGCACGGCTGCTGGAGCGATTGGTTATTAACGTTACTGTAGTGAAGCAGGGCAGGAGCGAGTGTTGAGGAGCTTAGCACGGCCGCTGGAGCGATTGGTTATTAACGTTACTGTAGTGAAGCAGAGCAGGAGCGAGTATTGAGGAGCTGAGCACGGCTGCTGGAGCGATTGGTTATTAACGTTACTGTAGTGAAGCAGAGCAGGACCGAGTGTTGAGGAGCTGAGCACGGCTGCTGGAGCGATTGGTTATTAACGTTACTGTAGTGTAAAGCAGAGCAGGAGCGAGTGTTGAGGAGCTGAACACGGCTGCTGGAGCGATTGGTTATTAACGTTACTGTAGAGAAGCAGAGCAGGACCGAGTGTTGAGGAGCTGAGCACGGCTGCTGGAGCGATTGGTTATTAACGTTACTGTAGTGAAGCAGAGCAGGACCGAGTGTTGTGGAGCTGAGCACGACTGCTGGAGCGATTGGTTATTAACGTTACTGTAGTGAAGCAGGGCAGGAGCGAGTGTTGAGGAGCTTAGCACGGCCGCTGGAGCGATTGGTTATTAACGTTACTGTAGTGAAGCAGAGCAGGAGCGAGTATTGAGGAGCTGAGCACGGCTGCTGGAGCGATTGGTTATTAACGTTACTGTAGTGAAGCAGAGCAGGAGCGAGTGTTGAGGAGCTGAGCACGGCTGCTGGAGCGATTGGTTATTAACGTTACTGTAGTGTAAAGCAGAGCAGGAGCGAGTGTTGAGGAGCTGAACACGGCTGCTGGAGCGATTGGTTATTAACGTTACTGTAGAGAAGCAGAGCAGGACCGAGTGTTGAGGAGCTGAGCACGGCCGCTGGAGCGATTGGTTATTAACGTTACTGTAGTGAAGCAGAGCAGGACCGAGTGTTGAGGAGCTGAGCACGGCCGCTGGAGCGATTGGTTATTAACGTTACTGTAGTGAAGCAGAGCAGGAGCGAGTGTTGAGGAGCTGAGCACGGCCGCTGGAGCGATTGGTTATTAACGTTACTGTAGTGAAGCAGAGCAGGAGCGAGTGTTGAGGAGATGAGCACGGCTGCTGGAGCGATTGGTTATTAACGTTACTGTAGTGAAGCAGAGCAGGAGCGAGTGTTGAGGAGATGAGCACGGCTGCTGGAGCGATTGGTTATTAACGTTACTGTAGTGAAGCAGAGCAGGAGCGAGTGTTGAGGAGCTGAGCACGGCCGCTGGAGCGATTGGTTATTAACGTTACTGTAGTGAAGCAGAGCAGGAGCGAGTGTTGAGGAGCTGAGCACGGCTGCTGGAGCGATTGGTTATTAACGTTACTGTAGTGTAAAGCAGAGCAGGAGCGAGTGTTGAGGAGCTGAACACGGCTGCTGGAGCGATTGGTTATTAACGTTACTGTAGAGAAGCAGAGCAGGACCGAGTGTTGAGGAGCTGAGCACGGCCGCTGGAGCGATTGGTTATTAACGTTACTGTAGTGAAGCAGAGCAGGAGCGAGTGTTGAGGAGCTGAGCACGGCCGCTGGAGCGATTGGTTATTAACGTTACTGTAGAGAAGCAGAGCAGGAGCGAGTGTTGAGGAGCTGAGCACGGCTGCTGGAGCGATTGGTTATTAACGTTACTGTAGTGTAAAGCAGAGCAGGAGCGAGTGTTGAGGAGCTGAACACGGCTGCTGGAGCGATTGGTTATTAACGTTACTGTAGAGAAGCAGAGCAGGACCGAGTGTTGAGGAGCTGAGCACGGCTGCTGGAGCGATTGGTTATTAACGTTACTGTAGTGAAGCAGAGCAGGAGCGAGTGTTGAGGAGCTGAGCACGGCCGCTGGAGCGATTGGTTATTAACGTTACTGTAGTGAAGCAGAGCAGGACCGAGTGTTGAGGAGCTGAGCACGGCCGCTGGAGCGATTGGTTATTAACGTTACTGTAGTGAAGCAGAGCAGGAGCGAGTGTTGAGGAGCTGAGCACGGCCGCTGGAGCGATTGGTTATTAATGTTACTATAGTGAAGCAGAGCAGGACCGAGTGTTGAGGAGCTGAGCACGGCTGCTGGAGCGATTGGTTATTAACGTTACTGTAGAGAAGCAGAGCAGGAGCGAGTGTTGAGGAGCTGAGCACGGCCGCTGGAGCGATTGGTTATTAACGTTACTGTAGTGAAGCAGAGCAGGAGCGAGTGTTGAGGAGCTGAGCACGGCCGCTGGAGCGATTGGTTATTAACGTTACTGTAGTGAAGCAGAGCAGGAGCGAGTGTTGAGGAGCTGAGCACGGCTGCTGGAGCGATTGGTTATTAACGTTACTGTAGTGAAGCAGAGCAGGAGCGAGTGTTGAGGAGCTGAGCACGGCCGCTGGAGCGATTGGTTATTAACGTTACTGTAGTGAAGCAGAGCAGGACCGAGTGTTGAGGAGCTGAGCACGGCTGCTGGAGCGATTGGTTATTAACGTTACTGTAGAGAAGCAGAGCAGGACCGAGTGTTGAGGAGCTTAGCACGGCCGCTGGAGCGATTGGTTATTAACGTTACTGTAGTGAAGCAGAGCAGGAGCGAGTATTGAGGAGCTGAGCACGGCTGCTGGAGCGATTGGTTATTAACGTTACTGTAGTGAAGCAGAGCAGGAGCGAGTGTTGAGGAGCTGAGCACGCCCGCTGGAGCGAATGGTTATTAACGTTACTGTAGTGAAGCAGAGCAGGAGCGAGTGTTGAGGAGCTGAGCACGGCCGCTGGAGCGATTGGTTATTAACGTTACTGTAGAGAAGCAGAGCAGGACCGAGTGTTGTGGAGCTGAGCACGGCTGCTGGAGCGATTGGTTATTAACGTTACTGTAGTGAAGCAGAGCAGGACCGAGTGTTGTGGAGCTGAGCACGGCTGCTGGAGCGATTGGTTATTAACGTTACTGTAGTGAAGCAGGGCAGGAGCGAGTGTTGAGGAGCTTAGCACGGCCGCTGGAGCGATTGGTTATTAACGTTACTGTAGTGAAGCAGAGCAGGAGCGAGTATTGAGGAGCTGAGCACGGCTGCTGGAGCGATTGGTTATTAACGTTACTGTAGTGAAGCAGAGCAGGAGCGAGTGTTGAGGAGCTGAGCACGGCCGCTGGAGCGATTGGTTATTAACGTTACTGTAGTGAAGCAGAGCAGGACCGAGTGTTGAGGAGCTGAGCACGGCCGCTGGAGCGATTGGTTATTAACGTTACTGTAGTGAAGCAGAGCAGGAGCGAGTGTTGAGGAGCTGAGCACGGCCGCTGGAGCGATTGGTTATTAATGTTACTATAGTGAAGCAGAGCAGGACCGAGTGTTGAGGAGCTGAGCACGGCTGCTGGAGCGATTGGTTATTAACGTTACTGTAGAGAAGCAGAGCAGGAGCGAGTGTTGAGGAGCTGAGCACGGCCGCTGGAGCGATTGGTTATTAACGTTACTGTAGTGAAGCAGAGCAGGAGCGAGTGTTGAGGAGCTGAGCACGGCCGCTGGAGCGATTGGTTATTAACGTTACTGTAGTGAAGCAGAGCAGGAGCGAGTGTTGAGGAGCTGAGCACGGCTGCTGGAGCGATTGGTTATTAACGTTACTGTAGTGAAGCAGAGCAGGAGCGAGTGTTGAGGAGCTGAGCACGGCCGCTGGAGCGATTGGTTATTAACGTTACTGTAGTGAAGCAGAGCAGGACCGAGTGTTGAGGAGCTGAGCACGGCTGCTGGAGCGATTGGTTATTAACGTTACTGTAGAGAAGCAGAGCAGGACCGAGTGTTGAGGAGCTTAGCACGGCCGCTGGAGCGATTGGTTATTAACGTTACTGTAGTGAAGCAGAGCAGGAGCGAGTATTGAGGAGCTGAGCACGGCTGCTGGAGCGATTGGTTATTAACGTTACTGTAGTGAAGCAGAGCAGGAGCGAGTGTTGAGGAGCTGAGCACGCCCGCTGGAGCGAATGGTTATTAACGTTACTGTAGTGAAGCAGAGCAGGAGCGAGTGTTGAGGAGCTGAGCACGGCCGCTGGAGCGATTGGTTATTAACGTTACTGTAGAGAAGCAGAGCAGGACCGAGTGTTGTGGAGCTGAGCACGGCTGCTGGAGCGATTGGTTATTAACGTTACTGTAGTGAAGCAGAGCAGGACCGAGTGTTGTGGAGCTGAGCACGGCTGCTGGAGCGATTGGTTATTAACGTTACTGTAGTGAAGCAGGGCAGGAGCGAGTGTTGAGGAGCTTAGCACGGCCGCTGGAGCGATTGGTTATTAACGTTACTGTAGTGAAGCAGAGCAGGAGCGAGTATTGAGGAGCTGAGCACGGCTGCTGGAGCGATTGGTTATTAACGTTACTGTAGTGAAGCAGAGCAGGACCGAGTGTTGAGGAGCTGAGCACGGCTGCTGGAGCGATTGGTTATTAACGTTACTGTAGTGTAAAGCAGAGCAGGAGCGAGTGTTGAGGAGCTGAACACGGCTGCTGGAGCGATTGGTTATTAACGTTACTGTAGAGAAGCAGAGCAGGACCGAGTGTTGAGGAGCTGAGCACGGCTGCTGGAGCGATTGGTTATTAACGTTACTGTAGTGAAGCAGAGCAGGACCGAGTGTTGTGGAGCTGAGCACGACTGCTGGAGCGATTGGTTATTAACGTTACTGTAGTGAAGCAGGGCAGGAGCGAGTGTTGAGGAGCTTAGCACGGCCGCTGGAGCGATTGGTTATTAACGTTACTGTAGTGAAGCAGAGCAGGAGCGAGTATTGAGGAGCTGAGCACGGCTGCTGGAGCGATTGGTTATTAACGTTACTGTAGTGAAGCAGAGCAGGAGCGAGTGTTGAGGAGCTGAGCACGGCTGCTGGAGCGATTGGTTATTAACGTTACTGTAGTGTAAAGCAGAGCAGGAGCGAGTGTTGAGGAGCTGAACACGGCTGCTGGAGCGATTGGTTATTAACGTTACTGTAGAGAAGCAGAGCAGGACCGAGTGTTGAGGAGCTGAGCACGGCCGCTGGAGCGATTGGTTATTAACGTTACTGTAGTGAAGCAGAGCAGGACCGAGTGTTGAGGAGCTGAGCACGGCCGCTGGAGCGATTGGTTATTAACGTTACTGTAGTGAAGCAGAGCAGGAGCGAGTGTTGAGGAGCTGAGCACGGCCGCTGGAGCGATTGGTTATTAACGTTACTGTAGTGAAGCAGAGCAGGAGCGAGTGTTGAGGAGATGAGCACGGCTGCTGGAGCGATTGGTTATTAACGTTACTGTAGTGAAGCAGAGCAGGAGCGAGTGTTGAGGAGATGAGCACGGCTGCTGGAGCGATTGGTTATTAACGTTACTGTAGTGAAGCAGAGCAGGAGCGAGTGTTGAGGAGCTGAGCACGGCCGCTGGAGCGATTGGTTATTAACGTTACTGTAGTGAAGCAGAGCAGGAGCGAGTGTTGAGGAGCTGAGCACGGCTGCTGGAGCGATTGGTTATTAACGTTACTGTAGTGTAAAGCAGAGCAGGAGCGAGTGTTGAGGAGCTGAACACGGCTGCTGGAGCGATTGGTTATTAACGTTACTGTAGAGAAGCAGAGCAGGACCGAGTGTTGAGGAGCTGAGCACGGCCGCTGGAGCGATTGGTTATTAACGTTACTGTAGTGAAGCAGAGCAGGAGCGAGTGTTGAGGAGCTGAGCACGGCCGCTGGAGCGATTGGTTATTAACGTTACTGTAGAGAAGCAGAGCAGGAGCGAGTGTTGAGGAGCTGAGCACGGCTGCTGGAGCGATTGGTTATTAACGTTACTGTAGTGTAAAGCAGAGCAGGAGCGAGTGTTGAGGAGCTGAACACGGCTGCTGGAGCGATTGGTTATTAACGTTACTGTAGAGAAGCAGAGCAGGACCGAGTGTTGAGGAGCTGAGCACGGCTGCTGGAGCGATTGGTTATTAACGTTACTGTAGTGAAGCAGAGCAGGAGCGAGTGTTGAGGAGCTGAGCACGGCCGCTGGAGCGATTGGTTATTAACGTTACTGTAGTGAAGCAGAGCAGGACCGAGTGTTGAGGAGCTGAGCACGGCCGCTGGAGCGATTGGTTATTAACGTTACTGTAGTGAAGCAGAGCAGGAGCGAGTGTTGAGGAGCTGAGCACGGCCGCTGGAGCGATTGGTTATTAATGTTACTATAGTGAAGCAGAGCAGGACCGAGTGTTGAGGAGCTGAGCACGGCTGCTGGAGCGATTGGTTATTAACGTTACTGTAGAGAAGCAGAGCAGGAGCGAGTGTTGAGGAGCTGAGCACGGCCGCTGGAGCGATTGGTTATTAACGTTACTGTAGTGAAGCAGAGCAGGAGCGAGTGTTGAGGAGCTGAGCACGGCCGCTGGAGCGATTGGTTATTAACGTTACTGTAGTGAAGCAGAGCAGGAGCGAGTGTTGAGGAGCTGAGCACGGCCGCTGGAGTGATTGGTTATTAACGTTACTGTAGAGAAGCAGAGCAGGAGCGAGTGTTGAGGAGCTGAGCACGGCCGCTGGAGCGATTGGTTATTAACGTTACTGTAGTGAAGCAGAGCAGGACCGAGTGTTGAGGAGCTGAGCACGGCCGCTGGAGCGATTGGTTATTAACGTTACTGTAGTGAAGCAGAGCAGGAGCGAGTGTTGAGGAGCTGAGCACGGCCGCTGGAGCGATTGGTTATTAACGTTACTGTAGTGAAGCAGAGCAGGAGCGAGTGTTGAGGAGCTGAGCACGGCCGCTGGAGCGATTGGTTATTAACGTTACTGTAGTGAAGCAGAGCAGGAGCGAGTGTTGAGGAGCTGAGCACGGCCGCTGGAGCGATTGGTTATTAACGTTACTGTAGTGAAGCAGAGCAGGAGCGAGTGTTGAGGAGATGAGCACGGCTGCTGGAGCGATTGGTTATTAACGTTACTGTAGTGAAGCAGAGCAGGAGCGAGTGTTGAGGAGCTGAGCACGGCTGCTGGAGCGATTGGTTATTAACGTTACTGTAGTGTAAAGCAGAGCAGGAGCGAGTGTTGAGGAGCTGAGCACGGCTGCTGGAGCGATTGGTTATTAACGTTACTGTAGAGAAGAAGAGCAGGACCGAGTTTGGAGGAGCTGAGCACGGCCGCTGGAGCGATTGTTACACAAACACACAGCATTGGAGTACCGGGACTTTTATTATGACGGGACAGGACACAGTCGCCGACCTTGCGCACTTCCGCTTTCTCCGGTCAGGTAAATCAGCTATTTTTATCATATCAGATACATTTAAGGGGCCAAGGGTTGCTCTCTTCCCTGAACTGAAATGAAGTAGTGGGCTGTACTTTCCACATGATTGCACTGCAAATGATCCAGAACGCTGCAGCACGTCTTGTATTCAATGAGCCCAAAAGGGCTCATGTCACACCTCTATTCGTCTCTCTGCATTGGCTACCACTCGCTGCCCGGATCAAATTCAAAGCCCTGACTCTTGCTTATGGATCTTCCACAAGCGCAGCACCCGCATACTTCGACTCACTCCTACGCGTCTACACACCCACCAGAAGCCTTCGCTCAGCTAATGAGCGAAGGCTTGTGGTACCATCACAGAGAGGCATGAAATCCCTCTCTCGAACTTTTTCTTTCATTGTTCCGGGTTGGTGGAACGATCTTCCGTCCTCCATACGCACAACAGAATCACTCACTTCGTTCAAAAGATAGGTAAAAACTCATCTCTTCCATGAGCACTTAATCTTACATTAAAAAAAAAAAAAAAAAAAAAAAAAAAAAAAAAATTCCCCCTCTATTTCTCCTTTCTTCTTTCCTTTTCTGGTCTTTGCTACTCTGAGCAGTGTGCAAATCTTAGTATTTAGGGCACTTTTTGTGTTTCGTTGCCTCTTCTTGACGGATCGCTTCCTGTTCTCCTGAGTTGTAAGTCGCTTTGGATAAAAGCGTCTGCTAAATGCATAAATGTAAATGTAAATGTAAATGATTGACATTAGGTTCAGTACGCCCACAAGCCGTGCGAGTTATTCGTGTATTGCAGGTTGGCTGGTGTTTATGTTGCCCGCATACCGCCTCCCGTGGCCGAGACTGGTATTACGACACCTGTCGGGCCGGGGCTAGTAATGCTACTGCTAATTAAGGTTGATATCTCTGCAGCAATATAACTTGACATTTTTTTAATGACATCATCGCCCTTATTTCTCATTCTTTTGATGCGTGTAGGTCATTATTTGGATATTTTTACCTCAATTTTTACACATGGCACCTTTAAAGTCATAAAAGACAAGATAATTACAGGGATATTGGAGTCTAAACACAGAAATGCCACATTATCATGAAAACCTTGAAGCAGATCTGAGGGAGAAACACACACACACACACACACACACCTCATATACGTGCTGCTTAAGTAGCCTATAAAGGGCTTTCCTTGCCGTTAAGTAAGGGCTAATGTCCACCCAGCCGGTTGTTATCGCAGAATAAACCCCGACAGAGTGATCAGGACCCCGAGGCGAAGCGGAGCGTCACTCTGAAGGGGTTTATTCTGCGATAACAACCGGCTGGGTGGACATTATCCCGCTTATTACACGACTACTAGTCTCAAATAAATAATTATTAGACACAAAATATTGTCTCGAGATTAAATATTTTATTTGCTTTTACACAAAGCTTCCGCGAAGAAAAACAGTTCCGTACTGCTTTAAGCCTTTATCTATTGCTGCTAAATGTTGAAAATGAACGCTGAAAGGGTTAGTTCAGCCAAAAATGAAACCAAGCCTCTGATTTACTCACCCTCAGGTCATTATAGGTGTTTATGACATTCTTCTGTCAGACAAATGCAATCAGAGTTATATTTAAAAAGTCCAGGCTAACGTTAATCCCAGCAGTAGTTGGAGCTGTTTCTGAAGTCCATTAAATGCAGCTGTCCGTCAAATAACGTGCTCTACACGACTGCGATGGGTTAATAGAGCCTTCTGATTCCAATCGATGCGTTTGTGTAAGAAAAATATCCATATTAAAAACGTTAGAAAGGAAACCCGCCTTGAAGTCTTCCATTGTAACCCACGGCTGTTTAAGCCACAAGATGGCGCCAGCGTTAAGCTCAGAAGTAGAACCGGTCAAGATAACTCGCAGTACCCGGATGAGCGGTGTGTGTTATCTGGAAATAACGTACCGCTGGAATGAGCCATTGACCAATCAGAATCAAGTATTTCACAGAGCCGTGTAATAATGCTTGGATAACACACACGTCTCCTTTTTATTAAAAATAATGGCTAGTGCGGTGGATGGGATATGCAAACCTACCAACATAAGTGGCTTAATCTTTGGAATGACCTATCGCGAGAGGACAATAATACGTTTGGTCGCATAACTGCAGCTAATTGAAACTATCATTCCGCAATCGTTTTTTTAATCAATATTTTGAAAATATTGCAAATGTTTTGCGCAAATCTGTAATGCAGCTATTGAAGTGGTTTCATCATCGATGAACTTTGCAACATTAACACAGTTATCATCTAGTCTAGAGCTAAATAAAGCGGACTTTACTGGTCTGATGTGTTCTGCAAAAACCGACTAAAATGATGATGGACAGAGCAAAAATGCCTCCGTTATTATTTTTCTAACGATTGTGGAAATGCAGCGCATGGATGTGACGGCACTGACCGGTGATCATGAGCAGTTTGTCGAGCTCCTTCAGTATCTGGATCTGGAACACAGAGTCGAGTCCTGGGATGTGTGTGAGCGAGTTCTTGATGACGTTCAGCGCGTACAGACCCTCCTCTGAGCCCACCAGCACGATCTGAAACACACGATCAGATCATGTTTGTAATGATCAAGCTCACTCATACACACACACACACCGGACGCGCACATTATACACGCAAGCTCACTCACACACACACACCGGATGCACACATTATATACACGCAAGCTCACTCATACACACACACACACACACCGGACGCGCACATTATATACACTCATATACACATCACAATCATACACTTTGCACGCACGCACGCACACACACACGCACACACACACGCACACACACACGCACACACACAAACACAGACCTTTATTTTGGATGAGATTAATCACGATTAATTCCCCCCAGCACTAATATATATATTTGTATTTGCAGTTTTTAATGGCTGGCTTATGACCAGAAGCATCAGATTTTTGGCCATTAAATGATTAAAAGTCCGTTTTTTATTTACAGTGTTGAATTGTGTGCAGGCGGTGGTTTATTTTCAAGGCGTTGGCTTTGGTTTGACCTCTAATGAACATGATGATCAGGTGAGCTGTACCTGGTCGGTCAGGGGTAAAGTACAGTTTATATCCAGCCGATCGTCTCCCTCCAGCTTCAGCAGAGAGTTCCCCAGCAGTTTCTGTGCAGAGACAGAGATGAAAGATTAAACACACACACACACACACTCTTCACTGTGTAAAGGAGCGCTGGATGCTGGAGGCAAGCGTGTGTGTTCAGGAGAGCCAGTGTTTCCTACAGAAGTGTGTGTTATATCTCAAACATGTCCTGACCGATGAGATCGCTGCTCTCTTTTAAAGGAATATCTGTCTGTGCTTCACCACCACCATCTCAGAAGCTCATCTCCGTCACCGAATAATATTAAAAAAGTCACTTTGACTCGCATTTGCAAGTTTCACAATTCTGAGGGAAAAAAACAGAACTGTGAAATAAAAAGTCACAATTATCTTTTAAATTGTTTTATTCCGTGGGGCAACTCATTATTCATCATTGTTTACGATTTATTACAACAATAATTATTCGACATGCATAGGTGGTGGGTTTATTTTTATTATTTAATTACATTTTTATGATTTTCTTTAGCAATGTTGAATTATGTAGAGTTGGTTGGTTTATTTTTTATTATTTAATTACATTTGTATTATTGTCATTAATGTTGAATTATGTAGAGTTTGTGGGTTTATTTTTTATTTAATTAAATTTGTATAATATTCTTTAGCAATGTTGAATTGTGTAGAAATGGTGGATTTATTTTTATTAATTGATTATATTTTCATTATTGTCATTAATGTTGATGGATGTATTTTTATTTTTTATTTGCATTTTTATTATTTTCATGTTGAATTATGCTGTTTTTTTTTTATTCAACATTGCTAAAACCAAATACCTACATATTACTCAAAATTATTCAAAACACAAAAAAATAAACACAATGAGAACAATTTTATTATTGTATACTACTTTTATAATGATTGATCTCAAGGTCTCCATAGAGTAAATCCTGGATACAGACGTGAACAAAAGTACATAAATGCATAATTGTTTTCATGTTTTGATCAACAAAACAACACAAAATGAGCACTTCAACACACACACTGCAAACAATGCTTTTCTTAATCAGTATTTTTGTCTCGTTTCTAGTCAAAATATCTAAAGATTCTTACATTAAGAAACATTTACTAGACAAGTATAAATTATTGTCTTGTTTTGGGGAAAAATAACTTAAAATGAAGAGAGTTTTTGCTTAAAATAAGATAAATAATCTGCCAATGGGGTGAGAAAAATAATCTTGTTTTCTGTTTGAATTAAGATTATTTTTCTCACCCCATTGGCAGATTATTTATCTTATTTTAAGCAAAAACTCTCTTCATTTGGAGTTATTTTTCCCCAAAACTAGACATTTACTTTTGCTTGTCTAGTAAATGTTTCTTGTTTTAAGAATTTTTAGATGTTCGGACTAGAAACAAGACAAAAATACTGAGTAAGAAAAGCATTTTTTGCAGTCGATTGAGTGATTCATTTCAAATGACTCATATGAATCATTTGAATCAGTCCACACTGGTCATGTGTGTTGTTATAAAGATGTTTTAACATTATTGAATATTTTCAAGCTCAGAACTGCAGGAAACACTGGAGTCTGCGGATGATGTACAGCGGCATTCATTCAGTTCCCTAAAGCGCAGAGATGCACTGCAAAAAATGCTATTCTTACTCAGTATTTTTGTCTTGTTTCTAGTCTAAATATGTAAAAATTCTTACATTAAGAAAAATTTACTAGACAAGTATAAATTATTGTCTTGTTTTGGGGACAAATAACTCAAAATGAAGAGAGTTTTTGCTTAAAATAAGATAAATAATCTGCCAATGGGGGGAGAAAAATAACCTTAATTCAAACAGAAAATAAGATTATTTCTCTCACCCCATTGGTAGATTATTTATCTTATTTTAAGTAAAAACTCTCTTCATTTTAGAAACAAGACAAAAATACTGAGTACGAAAAGCATTTTTTGCAGAGATGAGAACATGACCTGATAATGCAAGCAACACGAGCACCAGACAGAGAGCATGCTGGGTAATAACACACTCATCTGATTACCTGAACCAGCGGCGAGAGAGTCTTCTGACGTTTACCACCGGCCTACAGCATTCACAACACAACCACACTCACAGCGTTAGACAGGATTAATGAACATTCATGTCTGAGAGCGTTAGAGCTGATGCCATTTCTGTTCATGTGCTTTTATAGCGGAAAGACTCTAAATGTAGTTGGGTTAGTTCACCCAGAAATGTAAATTGTGTGATTAATTCCTCCTGTGGTTGGCCAGCCGTCAGACCTCCGCTCATCTTCACACACAGATGAAGATATTAGTGTTGAAATCCGATGGCTCAGAAAGGCCTTCATTGACACCAATGTCATTTCCTCTCTCAAGACCCATAAAGGCACTAAAGACGTCGTTACAAAGCCCATCTCACTACAGCGGCTCTACTATCATTTATGAAGAGATCATTTGATCACTTGAGAGCAAAGAGAAGAGCCAAAGAAGGCCCCTAGAAGAGACAGCCAGAGCAAAAGACAGCGTCAGAGCAAAAGACCCCGAGCAACAGTTGCAATCTTCTTTTATCCATCCCGTGACCATGTGACTGAAACCCTGAGACATTCAAACTGACCAGTCAGACCAGACTTCCCCCACTGTACTACAGGTGTGGCAGCATTTTGCCTACAGGCCCTCAACATCTCTTTGTCTTTAGGAATCCCAAACAGCCCCACTGATAAGAGAGAGGGGGTGAAACACAGTAAAACAAAGGTCTTTGTTCAAAGTCAAATATCAAATATCTTTGATTATTTTGGATTCTTTCAAACTGCATGTAGTAAAATCAGCAGCCATCTGTGGACTCGTTCCTCCAGCTCTGGCCATCTTTCTCTCAGTCCGTGATTAGCTTTGTTTTCTTCATTACAGTTAAAGTTATAGTCCAGTTCGACTTATAGTCCGGAAAATACGTTAGTATTTTTGTCTTGTCAAAATATCTAAAAATTCTTACATTAAGAAACATTTACTAGACAAGTAAAAATTGTCTTGTTTTGGGGAAAAATAACTCAAAATGAAGAGAGTTTTTGCTTAAAATAAGATAAATAATCTGCCAATGGGGTGAGAGAAATAATCTTGTTTTCTGTTTGAATTAAGATTATTTTTCTCACCCCATTGGCAGATTATTTATCTTATTTTATCCCCAAAACAAGGCGACAATTTTTTTAAAGAATTTTTAGATATTTGGAATAGAAACAAGACACAAATACTGAGTAGTGTTGTCAAAAGCACCGACCGCGATACCAAATCGGTACTGAAATGTTAAAAATGTGACGCTTTGAGCGCTGTTGAGCTAAATCGTTAACACCTCTGACTGGCCATTGTGCTCACACACTCATCGGATGTCGGTCTTCGGTCTTTGATTGGCTACTAGGATCAGCGCTTCACAAACATGTTGTAAAAATACATCAATGACGCTTTTCACAGAGCGCTTGCACAGATACACACAGAGCGTTTAAAAACAGGAGTCTATCGGTCCGCTGGTCGACGCCTGCTTGTGCTTTCAAACACTTCCGTGCGTTGATCATTGTAGCCAATCACAGGCACATCTGATGAGCACAATGACCAATCAGAGGCGTTTACGATTACAGCTCAACAGCACTCGAAGCGGCACATTTTTAAAATTTCAGTACCGATTTGGCATCGCTGTCGGTACTTTTGACGACACTAATACTAAGTAAGAAAAGCCTTTTTGGCAGTGTTGATCGCAGAGTGTGTGTGTATTAAAAACTCACCGAATCCGCTTCGGTTTTCTCTCTCGATCCTCTGCTTCCGGCCACCACTGACTCCAGTACGGCCACCCAGCGCTGCTTATCTGGGAAACTGGGAGCCATGAAGTACAGAGACTGACCCGGCCAACACGTGGTGTGAGGATGAGACTCCAGCTTCAGCACGTACGGGATATCTGACACACACACACAGGTTTGTTTCACTATATTAGTGTGGACACTGCATAGACTTCCATTGATTATTTTATCAGGTTAAAGGAGACGTCTACTGCCATTTCATGCAATCTGTCTTATTTACACTGGTAAAGAGTTGATGCTAGTTGGACGTATGACGGAGTATTTCTGTGCCAGACACATTCCTTCGAGTGATGAACACGTTTCAGTGTTCCTGAAACCCAGCGTAAAGGGAACAGTGGATGTAGTTTGTGTTTCAGGAGTTCTGCAAGTGTGTGTGTGTGTGTGTGTGTGTGTGTGTTCCCGGTCATGAGTGGGAACCTCAGGCAGTGATTGAAACTGCAGCAAATGTGTGTTTTGTGGACAATTGCTGTGTAAGTGCACATAATGTGAACAACACTAATGTATAGTGTGTGTGTGTGTGTGTGTGTGTGTGTCTTTAGCTCCGCCCACTGCACGCCTCCACGGACTCGGCTGTTTTCAGAAAGAATCGGTTCAGTGTATCTGTCTTTTATCAATATGATAAACAAAAGACTCTTTGGAGATATGAAGGATTAACACGACTCTACAGATACTCCCGATTAACATGAGACTGTGTGTGTGTGTCTGTGTGTGTTATGGCCCTTTAATGATGTGTTTTCTGACCTGATTTAGCCGTGTTGATGAGTTCAGAGGCTCCGACGGCTCCATGTACCGTCACCTCACCGTCCGGCAGACACAGCTCAAACTCCTCCTGCGGCTTCACCGAGTCTGAAACACACACACACACACACAGTTCAGAGCACACACCCAATCAGCCCCAGGCGTGAGATCTGATGGAGTTAGCGTCTACCTTCTGCTGGCTCGGTCTCGTAGATCGATACTTTAGTCCCGTCCAGCACGACATACTTCCTCTCCCAGCCCTGCTGCCCTCTCTTCCCGTTCCTACACACACACACACACACACGTTTGGTTCAATATCTTTATGGGGGACTCTCCATAGGTGTAATGGTTTTTAAACTGTTCAAACTGTATTTTCTATCCCCCTACACTCCCCCTAAATCTACCCATCACACACACACACACACACACACACACACACACACACACACACACACAGCCCCTAAACCTACCCGTCACAGGAAAAATTCTGTTTTTAATTTCTCAAAAAAAAAAACTCCTCCTGTATGATTTATAAGCCTTTTGAAAAGTGGGGACCGTTGGCTGGTGATCTCAGGTTTTACTATCCTTATGGGGACATTTGGCCCCCACAATGTAATATTAACAAGGGCGCACGCACGCACACACACACACACTTAATCTCACGACATTAACCCACGCGTTAGACAAATCTGGGTATGATTTTCATGTTGCAGCCCTAATAGCATTTCATATAATTCACAAAAAATATAAATAAATATATTAATCTATTTTCCCCCCCAATATACAAACCTTTTTTAAATTCGTTTTTAAAAACATTTAAACAGTTTAAAACTGTGTAGAAGTACTTTCTGAGGGCTCCCTTGAGGCTCTCGGACTCTGACGTCATTCCTGCACTCGATTTCTCACTTGATTCTGTTCAAACTGAGCCGCGACACAATAACCCTCACACACACACGTTTGTTTTTTGTGACAAATGGGGACATTCCATAGGCGTAATGGTTTTTATACTGTACAAACCCTATTTACTATCCCCTTACACTGCCCCTAAACCTACCCATCACACACACACACACACACTGCCCCTAAACCTACCCATCATACACACACACACACTGCCCCTAAACCTACCCATCATACACACACACACACACACACAGCCCCTAAACCTACCCATCACACACACACACACACACACTGCCCCTAAACCTACCCATCACACACACACACACACACACACACACACACACACACTGCCCCTAAACCTACCCATCACAGGAAACATTCTGCATTTTTACTTTCTCATAAAAACTCCTCCTGTGTGATTTATAAGCCTTTTGTAAAGTGGGGCCATGGGTAATGTCCTCATATTTCACCCTCTCCTGTAATACCTGTGTCATACCCATGGCATTATACACATTTGTGTCACAAAAACATGCCCACACACACACACACGAGCGCACCTGGGCTGCTTCATCCAGCCCTCCAGGCGCACGTGGCCCGACGCCTCTTTGACCTGCAGGGCCGGAGAGCTGG